>NC_059393.1:13140000-13220000 GCF_019703515.2 Myxocyprinus asiaticus | reverse complement strand
TGCGCATCTGTTTGATGAACGTGCTCTTGCCGCTCTCGCCTGTGCCTGAAGAGAAATTTTTACAAAAATTGTTGGTTACATCAAGTACAGAGAAACTGTAAATGAGAACTCAAAGGGTGCATTTACACACTGTCTTTTCATGATCGGACAGCTATCCAATGTGACCCAAGTGGTAAATGCCCTCCAAGACACATTCAAAAGTAATCTGATCACTTAAACCACCTCAGGATGATGCATGAGGAAGACGCAACTCAGCCAAATGTAAATGCATCCGTTTTTTTAGGCCACATATTCAAATGTCACTCCTCCCATAAGGAATTACACAAGGCCCACCTGAGATGAGTGCCCCTTTATTAAAAGGAATATTTTGGGTTCAATGCAAGTTAAGCTCAATTGGCAGCATTTGTGGCAAAATGTAGATTACCACAAAAAAAAAAAAAAAAAAAAAAAAAAAAATCTCCACTCGTCCTTCCTTTTAAAAAAACAAAAATCGAGGTTACAGTGAGGCACTTACAATGGAAGTGAATAGGGCCCATTTTTGGAGGGATTAAAAGGCAGAAATGTGAAGCTTATAAAAGCACTTGCATTCATTTTTCTGTTAAAATTCATGTATTATTTGAGCTGTAAATTGGTTTAAATTGTCATTTTTGGGTTTGTTGACATTACATCGTCTTGGCAACGAAGTTGTAAAATTGGCTAACTTTATACAGAAGGGGTTAGTAAATGATTTTATCATACTAAAATAATGTTTACATGCATGTTGTTCATGACTTGTGGCTATACTTTTGAAAAGGTGAGTATTTTAACATTCAGAAATTGGCCCTTATTCATTTCCATTGTAAGTTCATCACTGTAACATGCATTTTTCTTTTTTTTATGAAATAAATTTTGTGGTAATTAATATTTCACCACAAATGCTGTCGATTGAGCTTAACTTGTATTGAACCTGGAATATTCTTTTAAGCTATTGCACAAACTGATGCAAATAAATCATATGGTGGTATCGCATCCTAATGTTGGACTCCCAGTCGTCCTCTATAAAACTCTCTACCGTTTGGTTTGACATATTGAATGCTGTTGTCTTTTGTACCAGAATCGAAGAACTCTTAGCCACATCAAATGCAGCCAAATTTTGTTACCTGGCATTATCAACATGGAAGTGAACTTACATTATATTTTCAAGTAGCACAGGAAAAGTAGATATCTGTTTTGCCGAGAATTGATGACCAAGTGTAAATGGAATACGCATACCCAATCGGATAACAATCTGACTGATCAAGACGTTTGAAGTAATAATTACTAAGAAGAGACTCTATAGTGCCTGCTCATCTAGGCCATTCAACCAAACCCTGCATTTAACAGCACTAATAATGCCTAAACTTCGTACAAAGCAGTAATTTAAGAACAAATTTCACTTGAGCTGCACGTCACCCTTGTTGTAATAGAAATTCTATCACTAGAGGTAGACTTTTCAAAGCTTTTGTATTTCCTTGGTCATGAGGTCTTTGAGTAAAAACATTTAAGCCATCCTCAAAGTTCAACAATACGACTTCTCAGGAACTTGGGAGGTCTTGGAAGGCTAGAGGGAAAAACAAGTCGAGTCGCTGTTCCAGTTTTCAAAATTCATCACGTCCTTGACAATAGCGTGTCAACAGTTTAGAAAGTCGTGCTTCGATTGGCATGATAACCAGTTCCGCAGGTTTTATCTTGGTGTAAATTAAATTCACGTATTGACATCCTTGACAACTGTTATTTAATTCAAATAAGCAAAGGTGGCTAAATTCAAAACAATGAACTTGTTATTCTTGCATAGCTACATGAGAAACCCCTTTTCAGTAACTAAACACATTCAAACTACTCACTGAAGCATCCCTAGTTTTTTAAATCTTAAACATACAACTAGATTTTAAAATGTTCTGAACATGGTGCTTGCCTGTGCAAAACTTGTCGCTAGGAGTATATGTTAAATAACCCTAACCCTAGGTATGAACAAATAGTGAGGCTTGCCGTCACAAACACCACTAATTTAACACTGATTAATCCTCTTCACAGACATTATTGTATTTCTTATGGCACGTTTTTCAGCAGAATCAGCAGTCTTTGTAAAACTGTAATGGAATATCCCACAGTACTGTTATTTCAGCTGCGTTTCTATTCAATGAAAGGTGTTCTGGGCTTTATCACATTTCATGAGACACAAACACAAATATTTGAAATTAGTCTCAATTATATCACCAGACTTCCATCTAAAAAAAGATTAAAAAAAATTCTAGTGGTTCATGCACACACTCCAGATATGCAGAGTTAATTCCAGTCTGCATCGAGTCCGGATCCTACTTCCCCCAAATTATTTCCTGTCCCATTTCTACAGTCTCTCCCTCAAGTTGACTTACTGATAGTTTTAACTTCAGCAGCTGGACTGTCATGCCCTTGTCTCCCTACTAACGATCCGCTCCCTGTTTGTCTCTCTACACTGCCAGTGGTTTGCTGTCAGGGGAAGCCCATAAAACAGCCTGGTTTTATAACCACTGCTATCCTGGCTCACTCAGCTTACCAAATAGCTACACCACCCTGCAAGGTTACAACAGGACTGTTGCTCCACAGAAACTGCTACTGAAACGGTTTGTGGATTACTGCAGCACCTTGATACCAGAATTTGTTCATATTAGATAATTGTGCTTTAAAAAAATAAAAAAATAAAAAACGTCTTTGGATGAAAAACAACATGTGCGTAAGATAAAAAAAAAACTTGAGTCTCATTACTATAACAAATGCAAGTACAAACGTTTTTGCAAATGGTGGGCCTATTTCAAATGAGTTTTGTGGGTTCAAGTCCATGTGTGTTAGCTTTAGGGATGTGCAAGACTGGTCGACTAGTCATCAACAACCAATTAGTGATGTTGACTAGTAAGATTTAAACAATAAAAAAAAAAAAATTAAGGTTTTTACTTTTTTAATATTTAAGACAACATGTAAATACTGGAATTATTTTAGTTTAAGTAATTTTTTTTAATCACAAATACCATTACAATTAGCATAAATACGTATAGTATATAAACATTTTAAGAAATTCGATGGTAGCCATCTCACATTATTTGCTGCAGGCGCTAAACTGTTAGCGCGAGTCACGTCACGGAAAACAAGCGCTGCGTGGACAATGTCACATTTATTTATAAAGCACAATTTATATAACAGCCATTGACCAATGTGCTGTACAATACTGACTATGAAAGACACACATGATCAGACAGAAGATAAAACAATAATTGGATCTTAAAAACAGAATACTATGTGTGAATTTTTTTTTTTTTTTGTAATTTTTTTATTGATTTTAAAAAAAAAAAATAAAAAATAAATAAAATAAAAAAAAAAAAACACCACATCAACATTTAACCCCCACTAATATCCCTCCCCAATCACCAACCCCAACCTAACCCCCCCCAGCGAACACCTCTGTGGTCACATAAAATACACACACAAAACATTTTTTTTTTTTACATATATAATAAACATACATAATTAAACTAGACTTCTCTCTCCCCATCCCTTCCCTGAGAGTCCCCCAAAACTGCTAAATAATTACCCCATTTTCTGACAAACAAGTTCCCAAACCCAGCCTTCTGCTGGCCACCTCCTCGAAAGCTGCCACCCTCCCCATCTCCGCACACCACTCCGGAAACGATGGCGCTCCATCCGACTTCCAACCCCTTAAAATAATTTGTCTGCCAATCATAATACTGGTCAAAACCCAATTTTTTTATATGTTTGTCCCCCAAATTTATAACCGCCCCATCGCCCAAAATACAAAGTCTGGGGCAAAGTAAAATTTGAGTGCCCAAAACGTCACACAAACAACTCTGAACCTTCAACCAGTACTATGCATGATTAAAAGCAAAAAAAACACAAAAGGTAATGTCGGAGCAATCCTTATATGCACAGGTAGATTGTTCCAAAGCCTGGGACCAGCCACCGCAAAGGAGTGATTGCCGCTAAGTTTCAGTCTAGACCTAGGGACAATAAGCAGTCTTTGAGCATCTGATCTAAGAGATCTAGAGGGGTTATGAGGATGTAGTAGTTTGGAAAGGTAGCTTGGTGCAGAGTTGTTCTGTGTAATGCGTTCATTTTTGCGTCTGCCCTTCAAAAGCCTAGCAGCGGCATTTTGGACCATTTGTAAACGGGCCAGTCTTGATTAATTTAAGTCCAGAATAAAGCGGATTACAATAGTCCAATCGTGAGGAGATAAAAGCATGTATCGCTCTTTCAAAGTCTTTAAATGAAAGAAAGGGCTTAATAGATCTACATAGACAAATTTCACAAAAGTGGGAACTAATTATGACAAGATAATGTCAATAATGCTCAGCATGTCAAGGATGTGAGCTCAAGAGTCAGATTCTTCATCTGGTGTTGTAGAAGTGAAAACGGGAAAGCGAAAATGGCCGTCATTTGCATTTTTTTATTTTTTTTTTGGTGAGGAATACTACTCAGACACGCTTAGCCAACCTACAGAGCTGGAGATATATGACAAAGGTCACTGCACGGACCTGGACAAGAACCCTTTCCAATGGTGGAAGATGAATGAGAGTCGATATCCTAATCCCTCACACATTGCTGTCCCTTCCACCTCGGTCCTAAAAGAGAATGTTTTCTGTGGCAGGAGGCAACAGTCTTCGCTCACGTCACCTTCCTAAACATGTAGCTTTTGTTTCTGAATACAAATATATAGATGCATGAATGATTAAGCCGTTTTTGTCTGTCTGTGAAATATCTAGACTATTTTTATTATTTACTGTTTGCGTTTTTTGGGGGTGGAATTCAATGCAGCAAACAGTTTTGTTACACAAAGTTTATAGTTATTAAGCTTACTCATTTTTTGAATAGCCTATCTGTTATACTATTGAGGTGATGTGCTTGGCATCTATAGCCTATTATTAAGAAATGCATCTGATTGGTGTCTTGTGGAAATTACTACAGCCTAATTATATGGGCCTTTATTGACAGAGTAGTCGACTACCTGTACACATAACCCACCGACTAGTCGATTTTGAAATAGTCATTTTGCACATCCCTAGTTATCTTTGAAGCCATCTATATGCTATATGTACTCCTAAGCATTGACAAAATTCACTTTTAACAAGAAATACACAATTAAAATATTCTCTTGCAAAAAAAAAAAAAAAGAAAAAAAAAATGGACCCAAAACACTGATGAACTAAACAGATTTTTGCCAAAATTAAATGCTCTCGAGACGGAGAATGTCCCTCCCCTTAATACCACCTGCAACTGATTTGAAAGTTGCAAATCACGGTTTAGGGCTGTAACATGATTAAAGTCTTTTGGCTATAAAAAATCAAGTCTTTCAATATGTGGAGGGTTTTTCCTGCATTCAATATATTTTGGCAGCCAGCAAGGTGAAATTTAGAGCCAACAAAAAAATTATATTCATCGCGTTTGCCACTTTATTCACGCTAAACATGCTTCTCATCTGAGATGCACAATTTGTGTAGCACAACTGAAGCCTGGTTTGTGTGTGTGGTCAGTGTGGCGTGACTCACGCAAGCCATCACAGAACCACTCACGCAACTGGTCCGCTCTTGAATATTTTAACATCCACTAAAAAAGGATTTTCAAATATACATGACCCTTACTAAAACTGATTATTATTTTACAGCAGTAACAATAACTGTTATTTTGACAAATTTTGCAGTTTTATATTAAACATGATAATCTATTAGGTGAAATCTATTAGAGTTTGCATGAAGTTTGTGTAGCTGAATTCACAATAGCTGTATAAAGTGCTCATTTTAACATCTCCCAGTGCCATGGGGTGTATTATTTGTATTTATACAGTATATTAATTTGTAGCAGGGAAACGTTTTGAATTATGTTTGGAATTATGCAAGTTTAAGCGAATCTTGAGCGCTGAAAACAGGGGTGCTCACACTTCTATGGAATGAGATCTACTTTTTCATAATTTTATTATAGCAAGATCTCCCATGCACAATATAAATGTGTGTTGTCACACCACCAAAATTTCAGCAGTTGGCCGTGAAATTTGACGACTCTCAATACCAATTCCGTTACCACAAATAATACTAATGTTAATTTTGTACAGCAAGTACTCTTTCAAGTAAATAAAACGAGTGAAGTCTATAAAAAAGGGAGGCCCCACTAAAGTTAGGTCCCAAGTCGGGACTGTAGCTGGGCAAGGGGGAGTTTAGCCGCCCCGCCCCCTCAAGGAATTATGATTAAATAATGTTTTCCTATAGAGGTTCCGACTTCATGTGCGTGATACGCAGATCGAGTCACTACGTAAACGGAGCATTGACGGAGTGAAACCTGCGTCCAATCGCTCTTAAAGAAATGTACGAATTTCAGGTTCACTGGGGCAGTTCACCAAATCTTTGCCGTGTGAAAAGCACCAATTAGTGAACACATTCCATTTCAGTGCATAAAGGCATCTCTTGGACTGTGCTCTAGCCTGTAAAATGGTGTTCATAACTGACTGAGCCAATTCTGGCTCGTCTGCTGTGCTCCGTTCAAATGCGTTTTGAAGCATGTGGGGACTACAGACAAAGAGTGGGAAAGGTTGAAAATGTCTGTAAAAACACCAGCCAGTTGGTTCGCGCATGCTCTGATGACGCGGCCCGGAATGCCGTCTGGACCCGCGGCTTTGCGGATATTCACCCGTCGGAAGGATCGAGTTACATCTGCTACAGAGACGGAGAGTGAACTAACCTCTGTAGCTTCAGCCGTGAGAGCTCTCTCCACGAGGCCGGTGTTATTTCCCTCGAAACGAGCATAAAAAGTATTTAGCTCATCCGGGAGAGAGGCAGCGGTGTTCACACCGGAGTTTTTATTCCCTTTAAAGTCCGTGATTATATTAATTCCCTGCCACATGCTTCTAGAGTTGGTGGTGTTGAACTGTCCTTCAATCTTGTTCCTGTACTGACATTTTGCTGTTCTGATTGTTTTTTGGAGGGCATAACTGGCTTGTTTATGCTCCTCCGCGTTCCAGGAATTAAAAGCGGAGATCCGCGCATCAAGTGCCGCGCGAACGTCGCTATTAATCCAAGGTTTCTGGTTCGGGTAGATCCGTATTGTTGTGGTCAGAATGATGTCCTCTACGCACTTTGATGAAACGCGTTACGCTATCAGCATAAAGCTCGATGTCGTCATCAGAGGCGGACCGGAACATCTCCCAGTCCGCGTGATCAAAACAGTCTTGTAGCATAGAGTCTGATTGGTCCGACAAGCACTGGATCGTTCTGAGGGTGGGTGCTTCCTGTTTCAGTTTCTGCCTGTAAGCAGGCAGAAGC
Source organism: Myxocyprinus asiaticus (assembly GCF_019703515.2). Classification (NCBI taxonomy): domain Eukaryota; kingdom Metazoa; phylum Chordata; class Actinopteri; order Cypriniformes; family Catostomidae; genus Myxocyprinus; species Myxocyprinus asiaticus. The sequence goes on along the minus strand of NC_059393.1, from coordinate 13,212,684 downwards.
AGAATGGAAGAGTGGTCTGATTTGCCAAATGGTGGGCGGGGGAGGGATTTGTAGCCGTCCCGGAAGGGAGAGTAGCAATGGTCCAAAACCCGGTCCCCTCGTGTGTTAAAACTAATGTGTTGGTGGTATTTTGGTGCGACTGATTTGAAACTGGCTTTATTAAAGTCCCCGGTCACAATGAACACGGCTTCAGGGTGCGTGGTTTTCTGCTCGCTTATAATCCCATACAGCTCCTTGAGTGCCCGGTCTGTGTCGGCTTGTGGCGGGATGTACACAGCAGTGATAATGACCACTGTGAATTCCCTCAGTAGCCAGAATGGTGAAAAGCGGTGCAAGACACACTGGTGGTGTGCGCGCTAAAAATATATTCAATAACTCAAGATATCTGACGAAACCACATATGACCGCACACAACATGACTGTCGTCAATGGCGACTAGATTTTAAAGTTTTAGATTATTGTCGCAATCAATTATTTTTGGTCGCAAATCGCAGTCTGGAGCCATGACCTAACGGTATCACGGCGGATGCTGCTGCCATAAAACCAAGCATTCTCTGAAATGAATTCAGTGGTAATGTTTTTACAGTTTGAACTGAGACAGACACCGAAGAATAGTCTGTACGCGCACGTTCGTGAGGTGCGCACGCATGCACACGGAGTCGATACAAACTCCTAAATAGGAGATTTACTGGCTGGGGAAGTGTGCTTTTCGCCCAGTTGACATTAGACCAGATTTTCCATATGGCAAAGCAGCAAGTCTCCGTGTTCGCTCAGCAGTGCCTCTGATTGGATAGTAGTAACCAATCGCTGAGGTAATTCAAAACACGCACACTATTCATTTTCAGTGGGGTGAGCACTGCATTGATACATTTCGTGAACATGCAGGGAGCCAGAGACAGACAAATGATTTTTAAATTGATACACAGTTCCCTCGAACGCAAATCTAAAAAGCTGCCTGTAACGCGGCGCAATTGGTATTTGAAGTGCGCGTCCTTCAGATCTATTGACACAAACTAGTCCCAAGTACAGCTGTGTAATAAGATCTGTTGTTTCGGAGTTAACATTTTGAAAGGGCGCATTGCGATCACGCAATTCAAGTGTCTCTGGGCTGAAGCCCGCCATCCTTCTCCAGAATGAGGAAATAACGGCTGTAAATCCCGCTGTGTGTGTCGCAGTCTGGGGCAGTCTCTATCGCATTTTTTTTGCGAGGAGACTGTGAATCTCTGCACGCAACACCGGCACAACCTGAGGTCGGACCACAGACTGCAAAGCGCCAGTGAAGCGAGGTGGCCAGCGTACAAACTGAATTGTATGACCTTGCTCGATCTTTTGAAACACCCAGTCTGACACACACGTGAGGACTTGCACAACCTCTATCGCATGCATTACAAGAAGATTGTGTATTTCATTTCGTAACACTGGCGCATTTTCGGATGGAACCGTGGAAGACAGAACACCGTTGAAATGGGGCGGCCGATGTGCAAATTGGATCGTATAACCATGATCGATCGTTTTTAGCACCCAGTCAGAAATGCCCATAAGGGCTCGCCACGCGTCCGCTTAACGGGACAGAGCTCACCATTGGGAAGCTGTTGTCTCGTGCATGTGCAACTAGCTCTGAACGTTTTTTGTTTTTTTTTTGCATTCTTTATTGCGTGTGATTGAATGCGAGACACAGAAACAACATATTGAACAACATTTTGAACAACAATCTTCCTTTCCCGACAAACAGCAGAGGGGAAGAGGGGGAACAGTGCTTTTGCTGCACGGTGGGGGGCTTGCACTGAGGTGGCTGCCTTCGTTTGGGCCTTTGTTAGTATTTGGTAGCTTTGCCTTTAAATTGTTTAACTTGGGTCAAACATTTTGGGTAGCTTTCCACAAGCTTCACACAATAAGTTGCTGGAATTTTGGCCCATTCCTCCAGAGAGAACTGATTTAACCAAGTCAGGTTTGTAGGCCTCCTTGTTCGCACACCCTTTTTCCAGTTCTGCCCACAAAATTGGAATGAGGTCAGGGCTTTGTGATGGCCACTCCAATACCTTGACTTTGTTGTCCTTAAGCCATTTTGCCACAACTTTGGAGGTATGTTTGGTGTCATTGTCCATTTGGAAGACTCATCTGCTACCGAGCTTCAACTTCCTGGGTGATGTCTTGAGCTGCTGCTTCAATATATCCACATAATTTTCCTTCCTCATGATGTCATCTATTTTGTGAAGTGCGCCAGTCCCTCCTGCAGCAAAGAATTTCCATAACATGATGCTGCCACCCCCACGCTTCACGGTTGGGATGGGGTTCTTCAGCTTGCAAGCCTCACCCTTTTTCCTCCAAACATAACGATGGTCATTATGGCCAAACAGTTCAATTTTTGTTTTCATCAGACCAGAGGACATTTCTCCAAAAAGTAAGATCTCTGTCCCCATGAACTACGTTCATCTCTTGGACACTGCGTCTCCTTCCTGAGCGGTATGATGGCTGTGTGGACCCATGGTTTTTATACTTGCGTACTATTGTTTGTACAGATGAACGTGGTACCTTCAGGCGTTTGAAAATTGCTCCCAAGGATGACCTAGACTTGTGAAGGTCCACAATTTGTTTTCTGAGGTCTTGGCTGATTTCTTTTGATTTTCCCATGATGTCAAGCAAAGAGTTATTGAGTTTGAAGGTAGGCCTTAAAATACATCCACAGGTACACCTACAATTCAGTACACCTCCTATCAGAAGCTAATTGGCTAATTGTCTAAAGGCTTGACATAATTTTCTGGAATTTTCCAAGCTAAACTTCTGACCCACTGGAATTGTGATAGTTAAAAGTGAAACAATCTGTCTGTAAACAATTGTTGGAAACATTTCTCATGTCATGCACAAAGTACATGTCCTAAACAACTTGCCAAAACTATAGTTTGCTAATATTAAATCTGTGTAGTGGTTAAAATGACTTCAACCTAAGTGTATGTAAACTTCTGACTTCAACTGAAAGTGTATTTTGTATACAAGTGTATTTCTTCACTTGGTTATACTTCTGCAAGTGCAGTAAAGACTAAATATACTTATATTCAAGATCTATTCTCTAAAAGCATGTCTAAATATCTTATATGCTGCTTCTCAGGTGAATGCATCTTCTTTTAAAGGATTTTTAGATATTTTAAAATATTTGTATTTTTAATATTATATTCAACATTCTCAGATAAAAAAAAAGTTTCTTCTGCAGTATAGCTGCTAAAGAAAATGTTGTTTTAAAGGAGTTTCAGATATTTATATTGGAAAACAAGCAACAAAACAAAAACAAATCAAAAATGTATTTTGTTGCAGTGTATAATGGGGCGAAGACTACCTCTCTCACTTCAATCCATCTTTAACTTACAAAAAAAAGAAAAAAGAAAAAAAAAACATTAATAAAGCTGCGTATTGCCAATTTTCTTCAGGATAAGAAATGCACACTGACATAAATTACGATTCAATAAGTCACGAGCAATCACATTATAATCTAGCTGCAGCAAGTGCGTGCTCGAGGGATGATGGTCCACGCAACAGTGTGCCTCAGCCGGGTGCAGTTTCAATCTCTCCCCATTAGATCGGGACATTCGTGCAACTCAAAGAAGAGGCACTGACCGCACAAAGAAATGCCAGTTTTGGAGTTTGCAGTTATTTACATGACCTGCTTTCGTATTATTTGAACTTTAATAAGCTATAACACATTAAATATAACTGCATTTAAGATGTAACGCCGGGGTGTTTCCTTTAAAGACACTCGACACGCAAGTTTTGCTCCACAGCGAGAGTGCTTCTGTATTTATCTTGTATTTTTGCATTATAATTCCCTCATACTTTGCGATCTACATCACCTGAAGCTGTTTGGAAAGTTGAAAGAGCATCTGAACAGTGAGCTGTGTAATTCTTCCTCCCCTCAGTCAGGCTCGAACTGCAGTGCTGCTCTCGCGCATCAGAGTCTAAATGTGATTTCATGTTACATTAAATGAGATCAAAAGACTATGACAACAAACATTTCTGTCAACAATGTTTTGTCTACGTTATCGATAACGTCAGCTAACCGTTTCAGCCCTACTGTGCAGTATTAGTTATGACAGCTTAAAAGTTTCAGATGCTGAGAAAGACATTACATTTTGATGAAAAATTATGAGAAACGTTTCTTTTGGAATAATGTGCACTGATGAGTAAATTAAGTCAATTTTGATTCCGCGTTCATTTCTAAAGCCTCCATGGGCACATACATGCAGTGAGCTCTTGTTTGAAGACAAAAGTTCAAAACAGCAGGGAGGTCAGGGCCAACTATGGCTCAAATTCCATTTCCTGTGTCTCTTCATTGTGGAAGGATGCAGCGTTCGACGGCAGTGAGAGCTATCCTACATTCATGTCTGTGAGCTCACAGTGCAGCAAAGACGGTTGCCATGGCAACATTTTTACAGCATTTAGCACACTGCAATGATTCAAAAAGGGGCCATACATTAGCGAGCACTGCTCTCCTTTCACCATTAAGTGTGTCAATCCTCCAACAGGAAAACGAAATGCAAAATGCCATGCAATAATTATCAAATAGAAATGGAGATAATTTCTACTTTTTCCTAGATGCAGCAAGCATATGCTGCTGATGTATCAGTGCAATGCACATTTTGTTTTGTGAAATATGAAGGCAGAACAGGAAAAGGAGTGTGAACTGGACTCCAGAAATTAATGACTCTCCCTGTATCATCCACACTGACAATTTAAAAAAAAAGGGACGGGAATCATAAGGAATTTAATGATTCCAGTTCTGCTTCCTTTTAATAGTCCAGTCCCTTAACGATTCTTTTAGTTAAGAAAGAATGTGGAAATAAGAAACGCAATTCTTATTGGATTCACCAACTCGAGTCATTCGTTTGGGAATTGCACTACACTGTTCACGTTGTATGTTCAGCACTGTAGGTTCAAAAGAATGGAAGATAGAACAAGACCAGGAACATGCATTAATAAAAGTAAATTGGGGGGGGTGGGCCTGAGTAGCTCAGAGAGTTGACGCTGACTACCACCCCTGGAGTTGCGAGTTCGAATCCAGGGTGTACTGAGTGACTCCAGCCAGGTCTCCTAAGCAACCAAATTGGCCCGGATGCTAGGGAGGGTAGAGTCACATGGGGTAACATCCTCCTGGTCGCGATTAGTGGTTCTCGCTCTCAATGGGGCACATGGTAAGTTGTGTGTCGATCGTGGAGAGTAGCATGAGCCTCCACATGCGAGTCTCCGTGGTGTCATGCACAGCGAGCCACGTGATAAGATGTGGGGATTTACTTTCTCAGAAGAGGTGGTAACTGGGACTTGTCCTCCGCCACCCCGATTGAGGCGAGTAACCACGCCACCACAAGGACCTACTAAGTAGTGGGAATCGGGCATTCCAAATTGGGGAGAAAAAAAAAAAAAAAAAAAAAAAAAAAAAAAAAAAAAGTAAATTGGGTCAATTTTGATTTCACATTGCACTTTAAATTCAACCATCCTCCAAACTAACAAATGGCTATACACTGCTAGATATCAGCTTCAGCATCATCCATTTAAGAAATAATCTGGCTAACAAGATAAAAGCAGCTAAGATGGTTAGATACAACTAAATCTGTAACTTACACAGCCAACTGATTACTCTCCATATTTTAAGCTGATTCAACCAAAAGTTCCAGATCTACATTACCAGTTTCTCCATTTAATATAAGATTGCGGATACCCACGGAAAATCAGCTCACATAAGCTTATACACCCATATCGGGAAAAAGCATAAGCGAGTGCTTGCCAAACACATACTGGGTAACTGGAACAAATCTTCCACCGTATCAGCAGATGTAAGATTTTAATCTCACACTGAACCCAGATTCTGAAATGCATCCTATGTGGGTGTTTGTTTTTTGTGGTGTATTTACCATTGGGAGTCCCCACTTAAAAGGCATAGAGTTGCACCTACACACCTGAACAACAAAATACAATCCTGTGTTTTTCTTAAAGAAAAACAGCTACTTTCACTTTGCTGGTCCAACCTATTTCACAAGATTAGATTAATACTCGAGCACTGTTGAACCAACACAAACAATTTCTGCAGTCTCAGAAACTACTCTCTGGTTTGAACATGGAAATCATGAGGTGGGTATTAACGGGTTATTTGCATGGTTTTAAACTTGCATGCAAATATGGAAACCTTATCGCAACATGGTTGTAAATGTTAATCTGGCGTTTCATAAACACCACTACCACAGAGAACAGATTGCTTTGCTTGAATGAGGTGCAGAGTTTTTAATGAACCGTTTTGTCCACATTTTTAGTGTGATTTAACAGGTGAGCCCGCAAGTGGGACGAGTAATATGAAAAAAATCTGACATCTGTCTAGTTGGTACAGTTAATTCGAAATGATTTATACAATTAAATCATTTAAAAATGTGTTGCATTGGCAACATTGATCCGATTAAACATGCTTGATGTGTGTTGCATTTTTGTGGCGGTAATAAACCTCAGTAAATTAATGCATTTTTAAAATGAAAATTAAATGGACAAAAGTAAACTTCCCATTAAAAAAAAAAAAAAATTCACATTTTGTCCCACTGAAATGCCCGCTTCATAGTAAAGCATGATTTTGAAATTTAATTTACTGATATAACAAAAGTAATCTGTAAAACATTAACCTTTTTTATGGTGGGCTAAATTAAAATAATCTGACAGCAGGAACGAGTATTCTGTGGTATTCTTTTCATGGTTTCCTTTCATCAGGATCTTACTGAATTAAAATACAGTACAGTCATCTGAAGACAAACAAAGCCTTTTTTTAAACTAGTTTAATCACCGACACATTAGGTGTTTTCATAGAGGTTTTAAACAAATAATCAATGCCAAATTTGCAGCCCAGCCCACGCTTCTTGCAGCACTGTTTATGATGATCTGCGCAGGGAAAGCTCAAGACCAGTCCACATGTAAACATACGTGCTCTGCACTGATCTGTCCATTGAGCCGCGGTGACTGATCCGGGTAGAGCCATTTCGTTTTGCTTTCAGAACGTTTGTAGTTTTATACTTCTCAAACGCAAAAAGAGCGCATAAGAGTCGGCCAACTTTGCACCAGTGCAACCTCTTGCAAAGTTTAATCGCACTGTCAGGAAAAATGGTCACAAAATGTGACCTTTTAGTCGCAGTCTGGAGCCCTGTATCATTATTACTTAAAATAATTATAACTACAAAAGAAAGTGAATATTACATTTTACTATACAGTTGTAATTTCAGTGTAGTTGAAGACACGAAGCGAAAAGCTCAGTTTATAATAATGACATCAGTCAGTGCTGCGAGCACGTGGCACCATCTAGCGGTACACGCTGAGCAGAGCGGTAAAATGAAATGATAATCGCTGTTTGTCAAAATGCCTAAAATGTTGGCTATAAATGCAGTACATTTGAAAAACGTCAGAAAACAAAGCAATAATTAGCGATCTATCTGAATCAACATGGTAAAAGGAGATGTGGATGATTCTCCCATTTATAGTCTTTCCATTATATGATTTTATATGAAGCACCCAAAACTGCCATGTTCTAACACCATTATAAACACATACATTTGTGTTGACATCAGAAAATGTAGCTTAGTGCTTCATGACTTATACAGAACATAGTTATTTATTTTTTGGATTTTCTCCACAATTTGGAATGCCCAATTCCCAACGCGCTCAAAGTCCTCGTGGTGGCATAGCGACTCGCCTCAATCCAGCTGGCAGAGGACGAATCTCAGTTGCCTCCACATCTGAGACCGTCAATCAGCGCATCTTATCACATGGCTTGAGTGCATTACCGAGGAGATGTAGCATGTGTGGAGGCTTCGCGTTATTCTCCGCGGCATATACGCACAACTCACCTCATGCCCCACTGAGAGCGAGAACCACATTATAGTGATCACGAGGAGGTTAACCCAATGTGACACTACCCACCCTAACAACCGGGCCAGTTGGTTGCTTAGGAAGCCTGACTGGAATCACTCAGCATGCCCTGGATTCGAACTTGCGACTCCAGGTGTTAGTCTGCGTCTTTAATTGCGGAGCTACCCAGGCCCCCAGAACATATTTTCTGTTTGATTAAGCTTGTAGGTAGACTGTCCATCATGCAATCACACTGTACAATCATACTGGAAATATTACCGGCTTTTATATTGGTCTCCATGTTGTTAAACTATGTTACATTAGAGCAAGCAGCTGCGCATATTTCCACACATTCAGCTTATCAGATTGAGGGTTTGACAAACGTTTAATTCCACATTCCAAAACCCGGAGTGTGAAAAAGGTCTATTGGTGGATTGACAGTGTGCTAACTACAGCATCTGCTAATATTATGCAAAACCTCGATTCCACGATTTAAATAGTGTCAAAAACTTAAATTTGAATTAATCGAATTGATGCAAGATGCGCTTCACAGTGGCTTAGTGCTCTGCTCTGTCATCTCATACAACACAAATGATTCTCAGTATCTGTGGAGTTTCCAGTGTGTGAGCAATCTGCTTCACACATTTTAAGCAGGTAGCTCATTCAGATTAAGATTATTAAACTGCGAATGGCAATCACATTGATACATTTTAAAATTTTCTGTTCAAATAAGCATGTGAGCATTTGAAAGCAGTTGTGTGTCAGTTAGACGGTACTGCAGAAACGCTGGTATCGTTACATCGTATTTTAGTACCGATGTGGTACCACAGTACCGGTACTTTTGACAACATTATGCAAGTCATTTTGCTTTGACAATTTTGGGTTAAAAAAAAAAAAAAAAGCCACTCGCAGAAATGCTTTAAGACCAGACATGTGCAGTAGAGTTGTAATTCCTGTTATCATTTATGTTTGTGGAAAAACGTTGAGAAAACATAACGCTTGAGTTGTTAAACATTGCGGTCTGACATTTTTGAGTGAAATACCAAAACAAGAGTTTGCGTAGCTAAAAGCATCTGCAGTCACACACTTCTGTAGAGTTTGTTTCAAGCTTAAAACTCAAGGTTAGGGATTTGTATATATCACTAGCTCTCAAGTATGAGCAAAAGTAATAGTAATGCAACAAAATGGGTAATAACAGCACACAAGAATCATGGACTTTGGAGACAGTGCATTCAGAAAGTATTCAGACCTCTTAATTTTTTGCAGCCTTATGCTAAAATGCTTTATTTTTTTCACATCAATCTACACTTCATACCCCATAATGACAAACTTTGCAAATGTATTAAAAAGAAAAAACTGAAATATAACATTGACATAAGGATTCAGACCCTTTGCTATGACACTTGAAATTTAGCTCAGGTGCATCCCATTCTCTGGATCATCTTGGAGATGTTTCTACACTTTGACTGGAGTCCAGCTGTGGCAAATTCAATTGATTGGACATGATTTGGAAAGGCACACACACCTGTCTACAGTATATACGGTCACACAGCTGAAAATGCATATCAGAGTAAAAACCAAGCCATGAGGTCAAAAGGAACTGCCTGCAGCGCTCAGAGACAGGACTGTGTTGAGGCACAGACCTGGGGAAGGCTACAAAACAAATTCAGCTGCATTGAAGGTTCCCAAGAGCACAGTGGCCTCCATAATTCTTAAATGGAGGTTTAGAACAACTAGGACTCTTCCTAGAGCTGGCCACCTGGCCATACCGAGCAATCAGTTGTGACCAAGTACCCAATGGTCACTCTGGTTGAGCTCCAGATATCATGTGGGGAGATGGGAGAAACTTTCAGAAGGACAACCATCACTGCAACACTCCACCGATCTGGGCTTTATGGCAGAGTGGCCAGATGGTAGCCTCTCCTCAGTGCAAGACACATGAAAGCCCACTTGGAATTTGCTACATTTTTGTTTTTATAAATCAAGATTTTACAAAAACATATTGCAAACGCAGTATTTGTGGTGCATTTGTAAATTTTTCTTGCACACCTTTATTTCCTTTAATGAAAAGAACCTGGATTTCTCCAACCAGGTTGTCTTGCAATCTGATAAAGAACATACGATTTGAATCATGGAGTACATCATGAATAGTCCATAACTTTGATAAAAATCAAGAATTTTTTATTTTTGCCATATCCCTCATTCCTAGTCTGATGAAACGAAGATTGAACTGTTAGGCTAAATTCCAAGCATCATGTCTGTTGGAAACCAGGCACCGCTCATCACCTGTACAATATCATCCCAACGGTGAAGCATGGTGGGGGTAGCATCATGCTGTGGGGGTGTTTTTCAGTGGCAGAGACTGGTCAGGGTTGAAGGAAAGCTGAACGCAGCAAAATACTGAGATATCCTTAATGAAAACCTTGTCCAGAGCGCTCAGGACCTCAGACTGGGCCGAAGGTTCACCTTCCAACAGGACAATGACCTGAAGCACACAACCAAGACAATGCAAGAGTGGCTTAGGGACAACTCTGTGAATGTCCTTGAGTGGACCAGCCAGAGCCCGGACTTGAGCCCAATCAAACATCTCTGGAGAGACCTGAAAATGGCTGTCCACCGAGGGTCCTCATCCAACCTGACAGCTTGAGAGGATCTGCAGGGAAGAAATGGCAGAATATCCCAAAATCCAGGTGTGCAAAGCTTGTCGCATCATATCCAAAAAGACTTAAGGCTATAATCACGGCCAAAGGTGCTTCAACTATGTACTGAGATAAGGGTCTGAATACTTGTCAATGTGATATTTCATTTTAAGTTATCAAAAATCTTGATTTTGCTTTGTCATTATGGCGTATGGAGTGTAGATTGATGTGAAAATTCAACATACCAAAATGTGGAAAAAAATAGGGATCTGAATACACTGTATTAGTGTAAAAGCGAAATGAAATATAGGCCACATGTTGGTTGCATGAGAATAGTGTCAGCTTTGTGCTAGGCGTGTCCAAAAAAACAAACATTCTGTACAATCTTTGTGAGCCATCGAGCTCCTCCGCAACACTCAGGTGTTATAGACTCTATACTCGACTCAGCTAGGTAAATATTGGCTAGAGCTGTCTGTGTGGCATAACAAGAAACCTGGAAGTCCGGGTTGTCATTCAGACATGCCCGTGCCATAAAGTTGCTTAGTAGCACATTTTCATGTGAATAAGGTTTTCAAATGAGTGACGGATCGGATCTTTTTCCTTCATCCCATCGCTGGATCTCTGCATCCGGATCATGTGACACAGCAACAGCATGCATTCATGTGTGCAGCATAAGTGTGGGCTGAAAATGAAGAGTGGTTGCCCTCGGCTCATGTCCCTCCAGCAGAGAACGCCAACGCCAACACACACACAGGCTCTTCTCTACATCAATCGCTTTGTATTTTAAGTTCCTCAACCAAAGAACAAAACAAGCTTACATGTGCTCAATCTTCAACAACAAAATCAATGAAAACTGAGATTTTATATATATAAAAAATGAATGTCAATTAGTTGATTGAGCTCATACTGTAACTTCAAGGGTTATTTCACCCAAACATTTTAATTGTCATAATTCACTCCTGTTGTTCCAACGCTCTATATTGAGAGTAAATCACCTGCGTTTAGCGATAGGTGACCAAAAAAAAAAAAAAAAAACATTTGTCATTGGCCAGTAAATGTTTTGTGCATGTATAGCACACATTTACTTTATTTACTTCAATCTGAACAATATTGCAATATGTGGAAAAATACTACATTTTTTTCATGGAGTGCAGGAAATTAAATTAGGCTTTTTAATCCAACTAATCAAACAGACAATCGACAGGTTATAGACATGCATCAACTAGCTAAGTAGTTGCTTGTTGCTATTAGTACACATGCCAATTCAGCGCTAAATGAAACTAACGCAAACTAAAATGTAGGAAATAATGCTGGCAATGCAGTAAGCTTGTTACAGCCATTTAAAAACATCATGTTACTGATCTCTCAAAGAGGAGATGCTTGAAATGTTATATGCTTTACATAATCAGCTTAAAAAGGACTATCCCGGATTCAGCACAAGTTAAGCTCAATCGACAGCATTTGTGCAGCATAACATTGATTGCCACAACAAAAAAAAAGGGGGGGGGGGGGGGGGGGGGGCAAAAATCAAGGTTACAGCGAGGCACTTACAGTGGAAGAGAATAGGGCTAATTTCTGGAGGGTTTTTAAAAAAATAAAATAAAAACAAAAAAAGGGGGGGCAAAGATTAAGAATATAATTTTATAAAAACACTAGCATTAATTCTAGTTAAAACGTATTTGAGCTGTGAAGTTGTTTAGGATTTTAAGGTTTACAGAATTATGTCATCATGGCAAACAAGTTGTGAAATAGAGCGCAACAGTGCCCGCCCACTTATTCAACCGTCTGTGTTACGAAGTATTTTCCCTATTAATTTCTTCCATCGACTTTCCTTAAAATCTAAGAGTTTCAAGCCATGAAGCAAACCAACCAGCTCCGAGGTAAATCACAACATCAATAACTTTGAGGCAAAAAAAGTATTTGAAAACCAGACAAAAGTACAAGGCTGTGTACTAACTGTCTTTCATGAGGGTACAAACTACAATCCCACGAAGCATTGCGAATGATGTCATTGAATAAAAAGTTAAAAAGATGGGAATATATAGAACTATTGATTTTAGGTTAAGTATATAAACAATTGTAAGTTTATTACAAAATATTCTGATATGTACAAATATATAAAGCAGTTTAAGGGTGAAGGGAGACCGACTCGTTTGTGTCAATCACAGTGCATCATGGGAGTGGGTGACTGCTTCCGGGCTGATTTCGCTGGGTTTATTGGCCGTGGTTCTCTGATTGGTGAAGCTTTCTCTGCAGGACCATGGGTAATGTAGTTGTTTACCATCAATTCCACTATCAAACACGATTTTTAAACAATGAAGCTGAAATAACGCAGACGGATGGCTTCAATTGAATATACCATCAATGAACAACCTCGTAGTTTGCAGGAGGTCTGCCTCTAAAGGTTTACAAGTTATCGTTGAAAATCAATTCATCTATAGGACAAATGAATGGGATTTTTACTTCCGGAACTAGACTGTTTTGTCTTTTGGAAATAACTTTACACAGGAGAGGTTAGTAAGCGATTTTACCACACTAAAATTGTTAACACACATATTGTTTATGTCTTGTGGCTACACACCTGAAAATCGCAAGTATTTTAATGTTTATGGACTGACCACATTCATTTCCATTGTAAGAGTCTCACTGTAAACCAGATATTTGCTTGCTTTTAGGCCACAAATGCTGTTGATTGAACTTAACTTCTATTGAACCTTGAATATTGCTTTAACATAAATATTTTTGTTTGAACAGTGATAAGATGTGGATGGAAAAGAATCAGTTCAAATAAACTTAAGTATCACAAGCAGCAAACTCAACCAATTGCTGTGAAAGGAAACTACGGGTAGCCCATTATGTTAGGAAAGGTAGTCATGGTTTAGGTAACATTCTTTATCAAACTAAGAGCAAAGGGTTAGAATAAGTCATATCATGCCTATTTAGTCACAGTTTGAGAATCCAGTTTAACCTGACATCAGAAAGGTTCATTTTTCTTGGAAGAACATCAAGGGAAGTTTAAGTTGTTTAAGAAACTTCTGCAGAACACAAGGAAAAATTGGAGAAATCATAACCTAAGGAGGCCTGGATTTACATGCACCCTAACAAGAATATCTGCATATTAAAAGCTTACCCACAAGTGAAAAATCTGCCAACATTTCCTTGCCTGCATGTTGTTCCAAACCTCGCTCTTCCATAGAACACAAAATAAGATTAGACAGAATGCTAGCCTCAGTAACCTTTCACTTTCACTGCACAGTAAAACAAAATGCAATGAAAGTAAATGGTCATTTTGGCTAACATGGTGCCAAAAAAGAAAGTCACAAGGGTTTGGAATAACACGAGGGCATGCGAGTACATAATGACAGAATTCTCATTTTTGGTGAACTATCCCTTTAACAATGCTGAAAGCTGTCAAGAAAATGTCCCATTTCAAAGAAGCAATTACATATTGAATACAGGAAATAAAGCCTATTGTTTTAGGGACATTAAGACATTATCCAAGGTGGCATCATTTTCATGAGTTACGTAATGCGAAAAAAAATGGGTCATTATGATACTCATTACTGTAATGTGACAAATTAAATATTACATTTGTAGAGTATTTGTACATCATAGCTGTACTCCCCTGGAATCCCAGGTCTTTGAGAATTTGGCTTTAAAAAGCTGCAGGTGTAGACGAGGAGTGGTCCATAACAACTTCCTCTCAGCTTTCAGACCAATCGGTCGAGAGTCTACCAAGCCAGACACAGAAGGTTGAAGGGACACGTTGGTCATGCAAGGCCCTTTCCCTCCACCGAGGCGTATCTTATTGTGGTCTTTCCTCTACGAGTCTCAGCACAAAGGCTGCTTGTGTTGCATGTGGCAGGGCCTGAGCTTTCTGAGGAAACAAGTTCTATGTAGAGCATTAATGGGTCAGCAAACACTACACAAGGCCCTGTGATAATGTCTGTTCATCTACGCAATTTGAGGACCCCTCTCTTCTTGTTTGCATGCAACTGCAACCTGCGTACTTGTGCAAGGCAGCCAGAATAATAGTTTTTGCCATTTTTGGGAACATGATCAGCATGTGAAACCACAACCTGGCCAGAATAGGTTTCATTTTCCAAAGCTCATCTGACACGCTGGTGCGCCGTATTCCCGCTTTCCCTTGTCCAAGTGCCAAGGATTGGTTAAGACAAAACAAATCAAGATAAACCCCCCTTTTGCCCCTTCAATCCAGAGGGTCTTTGCCTTCACCAGTCAAAAACTCAAAACTGGGATGCAAACATGGTCCTAAACAGATTTTGCAACCCGAGTTTCAAATTAAGCCTCTGATCTAATTATTTTCATAGTTACTGCTGCATCGCTTCGTTAAAATGCTGAAAACAATGCAAGGACCTCTCCAGAAACACTCTACTGTACTGAAATGTTCAGATTCAATCCCTTTTGCTTCAATTGCCAATTATCTTGCTTTTGCAAAGCATGTGGTCAAAAGGATCTGACGGCTGTGAAGCCAAAGCTAACGAAAAATTTTTTTTAAAAATGAACCGATCATCAGATGAATTTAAACTTTGACAAATTCATGCAACCCAAAAGACGTTCTTTAAAACAGTTACTAATGTTGATTCCTGTCCCAAATGAACATCTAGACATTTCTTGAACCAAAATACCATTACAGTTGTTCTGGACATTTACATACCTCTGCCAAAACAAAAATCCTAAAAAGGAATAAAGATGGTATTTCTCTATCATAATTTTTCCAAGCAAACACATTGGAATCAAACAAGATCCTATTGGCCGAGATGAAACTCTGAAAAATAAAAGGCATCACATTTGATAAAATAGGAATTTATTTGATTTTTACAAGAGGATTCTTATCAGGATTGGTTCCACGTTATGATATAAATTCACAAGGGTATGCTGGAATTTTATATCTTACAATTCCTGAATGTGTCATTACATGACTTAAAAAGTGAAATCACAGTGGCATAAAACATGTTATCCTCTTTTTTTACTTAAACTACGAGCTGAACCAACATTCCAATAACAGCATCATGCATTATACACTAGACACAAGCATACATTTCTCTCCAATTTCAATGCATCTACTTGACATGACTCCCTTCCATTCACGTGCACAGCTGTCAATTCAAGTACATACCCAGTAATAGGAGTTTAAGCTCTCGTCTCGCATCTCGTTTGTCTCTCCGGAGCTGTTTGTCGATCTCCGCGTTGATTCTTTTGGACTCCTTCGCCTCTTCACTCATGCAACAGGCCATCATGGACTCCAGAGTCATCACCGCAGCGTTTAGAGATCCCAACCCTGATCTTGACACAGATCCACTCTCCGCTTCCCTTTTGCAAGCGTGTCGAAAGACGAACAGGACCGGGATGGATGCACTGGTGATTAGGGGGTAATGTTATTTAAAAATGCGGCATGCAATCAAGGCCTTTTTAACGCATGAAAAGCCGATGATTGGGCCTAGATGTGAAGCAAGGGCTTTGGCTCTTTCTGCACTGAAACGAAAGTGCTGGAGGAGGGGAAACTAGAATGTCTTGTGGTACACTCAAATCGATGAAGCAAAACAGAAAAGTGCCCAACAAAAACCCAAATAGATCTGTCTGTCAAAACAGGCCAAAGACTGGCTGAGATCTGAGGCCGGTTGTGAAACAATGCCCCACTCAAAACTAAAGATCTCCCCTACTAATAGACCTACCCAAGCCCTGTTTTTATAATCTAAGATGACTACCAACCAGAGTCCCGGAGGGACAAACAAGCCTGCCACGACATCCGTGCTGTCCTCAGCTGTCTCGCTAAGCTAACCGCCCCAGTGCCCTGATTTACCGCAACGCTGTCCATTAGCTGCCCGGATCCCTAGCTAACACACGGCGACAGGTGGCAGAACACAGCCATCTGAGCTTTTAAAAAACACCGACTATCGTACAAACATTTGAATTTGAGGATGCAAATCACGAAGAGTTAATTAGCTGAGCGCACTAACTAGCTTAATTGGATAGGCTAACCCGCTAGCTAGCCGAATCTTTATTTACACTCCACGCGCTGATTTTTTTACGCTCATTTCTTTGTATTCGACTACGGTTTGTGGATATCTAAAGCTTATAATTTTTTAGGTTCGACCCAGACGAAAAAAATTTACGCAATTGTGGGCGAATACAAAGATCGACGGAGTGAAAAAATTTCCAGATGATCGCACGTCACCCCCGTCAGTCTCTCGCAGTCCGGTGTGAGTCTCACACAAACCTGGAGCTGCGACAGCTGGAAAATGAAGCGTGATGAACAGGCCGGAGAGCCAATCGGGAGAGGAAGCGCGTTATGGGGCGGGGCTTAAAATGAGGCAAGGTTGGTGGAGGAATGGCTGTAGGAGAGACTGGAACTCACGGGGCGTGTCCCGCCACAAACCCTGCTATTCGACTGAATGGACAACGCCCATTCCTAGTTAAACATATCTGGTGAACTCTTATCCTCCGTATATCTTAATAAAACACATCTAATCGTTTCCTGAGTTGTCAACTAAGCAGTTAAAGTGGTGAACACAGATATACATGTTCTCTATACATGGGCGTGTTTGCTCAAAGCCATAGATAAAGGCGATTTAAAGTCTGTACATAATAAAATTACTGTCAGATCATCTAAGTCAGTGTTGCCAGCTGTTGAAATGACAAATATATATAGACAGGGGCGGATTATGACTATTTTTGAAGACTTTTTTTTCCTATAAAATAATGAAATGTTGCTTCAGTTCAATAAATAATAATGAAATATCAGTATCTTGAAATACAATATAAATGTTATTGTTAATTTTACTTTATCCAAATCAGCAAAGATTTCACATAAAAAGATGAGTGCATCAAAATATGAAGGTAGCTATTTTGGAAATTATGTTACAAGTTCTTCTACTTCCAGAAGAGCATGGAAACTTTCACCAGGAGAGTAGAAATCTCATACACATTGTAATGATGTAGAGCAGTGGTTCCCAACCCTGTTCCTGGAGGCTCCCCAACACTACACATTTTGGATATTTGCCTGATCAAACACACCTAATTCAACTCATTAGCTCGTTAGTAGAGACTCTATGACCTGAATTAGGTGTGTCAGATACTCACCCCCCACCCCCCCAGTAGTCAAGGGCCCCTGGGCACTGGCCCCATTGGCCCGGTCTGTAATTCACCTCATGTGAATAGATGGATATAGATGGATATATAGATAGATACTCATATGTAAAAGTGTTATGCCCGTTTTACACATGATGCGTATGCAGTGCGTATGCAGTACGTATTTTTTTCAGTGCCCATGTTAACAGGTTAGAGCATTCAGACTGCATACGGGTGCAGGACGGCAATGCGTTGCAGGAGCGGTGCAGGACCAGCAGTGCAGCGATCGTTTCCGCACCGAGTCAATTTTTGCTGTGCTGCACGTGCTAAATTAAAGTGACAGCGCATTGTTCGTGGTGAAAATGAACATGGATTGACACGAAAATATAGCAATTTCACAATTTCATAAATGCATACAATTAAAGTCTACTGTGTTTCACAGTCACCATATGACTTTCAGCACTGGGTAAAGCAAAGAAAACCAAAACACACTACTACCAGGAGTTGCAAAAATAACAAATGCAATCAGAAGTATATCTAAAGATTTTTTTTATTTGAAATACACTACACAGCATGTTATATGGTGTGTAGGGAAGGGGGACACAAAATAGTGGCGAACTACTTATTCAGTGTTGTATCTGCGGTATTACAGAAGCCACAGGTTCAGTTGCACACAGCAACTGTCTTATGTTAAAGCACAATCAAAGCGCGTGCTGCTTCCGCTCTGCCTACGCACAGCATCTGCACTGCTTACGCACTGCTACGCATCTAGTGTAAAATGAGCATTAGTCTCATACCTTGGTGGTAGTTTTGATCCATAGGCCTGGTTGTGATTTGAGATGTTGTTACCATGAATTATGACTTATGAATTAATGCACAGATTTGCAGCAGATTCATAGCTCTTTATCGACACTATGTGGAAATTGGTGGAAAGTAAAAATCCTGTTGCATTTGATTTTCAATGGCATTTTTTTTACCTTGATGAAGGCTTTTTTCCTTGCCATTTACAACATAAACTGACTTATATGTTTGTCAAATACTTCAAATTAATCGATTCATTAATAAAAATTATACAAATTGATACAAATTGAGAATTTCTTACCAATCTTACCTTAAGAATTAAATCAACAATAATTCATATTTTATGGCATAATATGTATAACTAGGACTATCATAAAAACTATATCCGATGTTACAAAAAAAAAAAAAAAAGAAAAAAAAGAAAGATAATTACAGGGGCATTTTTTGCACCTACATTTTGAAATTTGGGGACATTTTTTTTTTTTTTTTTTGGTAGCATTTTGGCCCCAAGCCCCCCTAACTTTCAGACCCTGTTGTCAACCATTGGAAACGAGACTTTAAATATTGTAACACCACTTCCTGTTATGTAACTGGAAGCTAGTGTAAAGACTTGAGTACTGGAATAATATGCTTAGATTTTTTTTGTTCGAGTGAGAATCCTGGCAGTAGCATTCTGATGAGCTGCAGGTGTCTAATGGCGTTTTTGGGAAGCCTGGTGAGAAGTCCATTGCAGTAGTACACACTACTGGTGATGAATGCATGAAGAAGTTTCTCTTCTCTTATTCAGTCTTGACTGGATAAAAAAACATCTTATTCTGGCTATATTTTTAGATGATAGTAGGCTGATTTATTTATTGCTTTGATGTGACTATTGAAACTGAGGTCTGACACCAAAATGACACTAAGATTCTTGACTTGATGTTTTGCCTTTAGACCCCTGGAGTCAAGGTATGTGTTCACTTTTGGAATTTTTTTGAGCTCTATCTTGACTTTGTTTAACTGAAGGAAGTTTCGGTACATCCAACTTTTAATTTAGTCAGTGCACTGGCACAGAAAGCCTATGGGGCTGCAGTCATTTGGCGATAAGGCTAGGTAAATCTGGGTGTCATCTGCACAGCTATGGTACGCAATTTGGTTCTTTTACATAATTTGGCCTACTGGGAGCACATACAGGTTGACCAGGAGCAGTGCAAGAACTGAGCCTTGTGGGACTCCACACGTCATGGATGTCCACACAGATTCATAGTTACCTATGTTCACATAGTAACCCCTCCCTTCTAGATATGACCTGAACCAGCTAAGGACCGTCCCAGAGAGCCCTACCCAGTTTTCCAGTCTGCCTATGAGAATGTTGTGATCAACAGTGTCATTATAGTGAAATATGGAATATAGAATACTTTTAAAGCTTTGTTCAGCTCTGAAATATTTTATTGGCAAGAGCAACGCAAGAGCGCACGTAAAGTATGTACAACGGAACCACGCGTAGGCCATGCGTTGGCCAAGCGCTCACGTCTGCTTTCGCATACTTGCGTGAAGTATGTTTCGGCCTCAAGACACATTAGGGGAAGTACATAAAGAATACTAAAAATGCATTTTAAAAAAATGCAGAACTGAATCATTAATCGAATCGAATTTTATGTGAATCAAATCGAATTGAATCGTTTTGAATTTGCAAAAATCGTTTTTGAATCGAATCGAAAACCTGTGAATCGTGAATTGAATCGATTCACTTTCAACCCAAAGAGTCACACCCCTAGTAATTACTGATATAAAAAATTAGCACTTTCACTATCCAGCCCTGATATCAAGAATGAGTATTTTAACAAGAGAAAATTTAATTGTTGATATCTAAAATTCATATTCTGCATGATTACAATTTTATTCGGCTTGCAGTAATATTCCAGGATTGCTAAATTAAGATATAATTTAAAGTTATCGACTGGTAAGGGCATAATTCAGAGTAAAATGAACCTCAGATAGCTTACTGCAGCCACTGTTTTCATAGATCACAAGCACATTATCACATATTTTTGAGGGTGATGCTAGCTGCATAATTTTAGGGGGGCTGAGATGAAAAACAGGGTCTAGCAATGCCTAAGCACCAAATTTCTAAATGTATATAGTAGTTTGTTTGACGTTTAAACATTAATTAAAAATGTATATCTGCCCAATGCTGAAAAAATTATTGAGTGAACATTGGTGGTGACTAGGTGGTACTTGAATGTTCTGATTTGATCGAAGGTGGTACTTGGCCTAAAAAGTTTGAGAAGTAGCCTACTGAACTAGTCGAACCCAGCAGTCTGGCAAGGCGCATTCCTCAGGCTACCCTTCTCTGCAGCATACCTAGCATATAATGTTTTCAAAGCAGACTTTCAAGAAACGCAGGTAGTTTATCTGAAGTGAATGACGCAGTTGATAAAAAACTCTGGAATCAGGATGCGTTTAGGAAAACACCTCCTTTCACCAGTTCTAGCATGCATCCTCGTTCACACCGAGCGCGTTTTTGTGTCCGTGTGCGCCCTCTTAACATTGTTTTTCTATGTAAACATGCGCTAAACGGACATCTTTGACCATTGTCCAGCTGTTGCGCCTCGTTTTTAGACGAAAAAGAACGTCAACTTTTCAAAGCGCGTCTCGAGACACCCGCGTTCTGTCAGATAGGCCTGCGTTGCACTGTGTCTAACTTTTTTTCTGCGCAGTCACGCGTTCGTTCTGAACAGCCCCTGTTAGGCATCACGAATAAAGGTGAGTGATTTTCAATCGCCTCCATTTAGTTTTTATTATTATTGTCTTATACGTTGCTATATGTTTCATTGTTTATTTGTCGCCCATAGATGAACTAACGCTATTTTCAATACAGTACGAGATATAATTTCATTTATTTATGGAAGACAACACAACTCTTTGCTATTTTTGGGATTTGTTTATACGATTAATGATAACGTTATAATTTATACGTTACGTTAAAATTGTTTGTAACCTATCGTAAACATATTTTTAACACTGTTGGTTGTTTAAAAAAAACTGAAGAATCATTTATATATATATATATATATATATATATATATATATATATAATTATTTATTTGTTTGTTCATTTATTTTAATTGGAGAAATGGAGGACTTTTACTATGGATGTTGCACTTGTTTCTTGTCTGAAGAGCAACGGAACGCCATCGCCATAAACAACGAAATTAAACGCATCCTATTGGAACAGAAGAAACGAGATCGCAAAGAGCTCAAAGTGCTTTTATTAGGTGAGATGATTCTGTCCATTATATAACGACAAAGACAGACACAGCCATGAATTGTTACCACAATTACTCAAAGCTGGCCACACATGCAGCCATAATGTCAGAAAATGAAAATAATCAGCACAGAAGGACTAGTGACTCCACCCATACAGGTGAGATGTGTAGGAAAACCAGGTTTTGCACAGAGTTTTTTTCTTCTTCTTCTTAAAGGTGAGACTAAATATAATCAGCATTGAATGCAGGTCAAACAGTTAGTTAAATGTGTGTTCTGTATGTTGGGAGCAGTGTAAAGTTTACGAATATGCATTTTCAGTTTGTCCTGCCAAATCCTGTTTGCAATGCTAAAGAATACGACAGATTTGTTTTTGCTTTAAATTAGGCACAGGGGAAAGTGGAAAGACCACGTTTATGAAGCAGATGAGGATTATTCATGGAAATGGATTCTTGGAAGAAGAAAGACGTAACTTCACTAAATTGGTTTTTCAGAATATCTTCACAGCTATGAGGGCAATGACAGAGGCTATGACCACCCTAAAGATTCCCTATGGCAACCCACAAAATGAGGTGACCAAGGCCAAAGGCCGTACTATGTTTTCAATGTAACTTTCAGGCCCCATTTATCAATGAGGGCCATTTTATATCAACACATTCAGTCAAACTAATACAAAAATGTGCTTTAACATCACCAAATCAAACTGAATACATTAGGTTGCACAATCAAAACTAATTATAAGGCTTAGATCAGATAAAGCTACTTAAGTTAACAATTGCAGGTTACTATTTAGTGTATTTGGATAGCAGTCTTATTCGCTCTTTGTGATATCCATAGATTTATGCTCAGTGGTTCCACGGTCAGGAGATACATCAGATAACGCAGTTACAAAGAGGCTACCTAGTGGCCATTCGTAGTCTTTGGGCAGACCAAGGCTTCAAGATCTGCTACAGACGGCGCACAGAGTATCAACTACTGGACTCCACTAAGTAGTAAGTGTGTTCAACACTGTTGGTTAAGTTTGGTATGAACAGCACATTCTATAAACAGGTATCATTTAACATTTTCTAAGTGCAAACATAATTTCATTGGGACAGAAAATGTTTGTGCGACCAATGGAAAACGGGTCAAGTGTTGAGGAATAATGCATACTGCATATTGTTGCATTATGACATTGCAATGATGAAATGATACAATTCACCTTTAATTTTTTACTAAGGCCACATCCACACTAATACGTTTTAGTTTGAAACCTCCATTTTCAGTTTCCTAATGTCATCGTTTTCCAAAGTATGCAGTGTTTATTTCTGTTTAAAAGTCAGTTCAACCTTTAATTATCTGTGGTTTTATTTGATTATTTCTACTCAATATAGTTGTTCTTTTCTGAGATACCCTGTCCTATTTTAAAAAAAATTTGTGTTGCATTTAAATTTCAGCGATGTGTTGTATAATTGGAAAACAGTGAAACACACACACAAAAAAAAATAAATAAAAAAAATTATATATATATATATATATATATATATATATATATATATATATATATATATATATATATATACACACACACACACACACACACACATATTTAAAAAGAAAATAAGTCCAATGTTTAATTGAAAATGTTTTACTTGAACTGACTTCTCTGTATGTTTATCTCTGTCCTCTTTCCTTTTCTTGATGCCAATGACAATCCATGGATGTTATGCAAATAAGGCATTGATAAGCAAAAACAAAACAAAACGGGGGATTTATTTTAACCACAGTCTATAGCACATGGTATCATTTTCATTCAAAATGTTAATATTTATTGCACTTAAAAAACTTGGAAACACTTTACAATTAGGTTCCATTTGTGAACATTAGTTAACATCATTAGTTACCATGAACTAACAATGAACAATACTTTTACAGCATTTATTAATCTTGGTTAATGTTAATTTTAACATATACTAATACATTTTATAAATCTAAAGTTGTATATGTTAACATTTGTTAACGCACTATGAACTAACTTGAACTAAAAATGAACAATTGTATTTTTATTAACTAACATTAAGATTAATAAATGCTGTAAAAAAATATATTGTTCATTGTTTGTTCATGATACCTAATGCATTATTAACTAATATTAACTAATGGAACCTTATTGCAAAGTGTTACCAAAAACTCATTGTATGTACTTTTTTAAAGCTTTATTAGAAACTTGGACCGCATTGCAGCTGAAGGCTACATCCCTACAGCTCAAGATGTGCTCCATGTCCGATTTCCCACTACTGGTATCACAGACCATTGCTTCAGTTTAGAAAAGATCACTCTCAGGTATGGTTATCTTTTTATGCAAAGCCTTTACAATGGAAGTCACGCTGGCATTTAACTAACGATGCCATAATATCTCAAATTCTAATCAAAGTGTGCTCACTATTCACAGACATTGTGTTTAGTTTTCGCTTACATAACTGCCAAGGAACCTAAGAAGACAAGTTAGTAGTGAGCAATGCACAGAAAAACAAAAGCAATGTAAGAGGAAATCAAGGTATGACAATATTTGATTCTGGCGAAGAAGACGGGAGTAAAATATGACAGACAGGAAGGAGGAACTGCCTAAATACTGTTTTTGCATAAGCAGGCTGAAGTTTTTCAGAAGTGAATTAACCACCGTGGAAAAAATAAAAACGTGGATGAGACAACAAAACCTAATTTTTCTCTGTGTGTCTGTCTCACTGTCTTTCTAGGGTTGTAGATGTTGGAGGACAGAGAGGACAGAGAAAAAAGTGGATCCATTGCTTTGAGAATGTGACATCGCTCATATTTTTAGCATCTCTCAGCGAGTATGACCAGCTTCTGGAGGAAAATAACAAGGATGTAAGTGTATCTACCTCTCCTTCCCTCTCTCAGTGGCATAATGCATGTCTGGGGAGGGTAAATCTCATCAACAAGACTAAGACTATGATGTCCTCTGGTGGTGGTACTAGGAATCGCATGCCATGGATTAGACACTGGCTCAGGATTTCATACTATTTCCACTATGTAAAATATGTAAACTATGCATAGTATGCACATTTTCTGCATAGAATGCATATAATACCCCAATATCCTACTACATTTGCCAAAATGTGCAGTATACAACAAAGCATACTGTACAGAATCTAAATCCCACAATACGATGTACTCAACTTGACCTTACATTTCCAGTGTGACGAATTAAGTATTATCAGATGCAATTTTCTCTTTATTAGACTCTTTATTTGTTCAGACTTCCAAAAATTTAGACCTTTGGGTTAAATTTTATCTTGTATAAAAAAAAAAAAAATAAGAAAAAAAGAGGCCACACACTGAATATAACGTGCAACAAAGTGAGGTCATTTGAAAAGAATGTACAGTAGTATGCTTGCAGATTGCATACTTTTTCACATACTATCATTTAAAAAAAAATAGTATGAAGTATAGTGTATGTGCTGTACAGTATGCAGTGTTGGGTGTAATCTGATTACGAAGTAATTAGTAACTGTAATCTTAGTACTTTTTAGTCAGAAAGTAGTGTAATGCATTACATTTTAAATTGCAGTTATCAATTTCAGTCAGTTACTGACTTTCAATTAAGTTAATTTTAAGTACATTACTTGGAGTACACATTTCTAAAATAGTATTGTTATTATAATTTTTTTTATTATCCCCTTTTCTCCCAATTTGGAACGCCCAATTCCCACTACTTAGTAGGTCCTCGTGGTGGCGCGGTTACTCGCCTCAATCTGGGTGGTGGAGGACAAGTCTCAGTTGCCTCTGCTTCTGAGACAGTCAATCCACGCATCTTATCATGTGGCTCATCGTGCATGACACCGTGGAGACTCACAGCGTGTGGAGGCTCATGCTACTCTCCGCAATCCACACACAACTTACCACACGCTCCACTGAGAGCGAGAACCACTAATCACGACCACAAGGAGGTTACCCCATGTGATTCTAACCTCCCTAGCAACCCGGCCAATTTGGTTGCTTAGGAGACTTGGCTGGAGTCACTCAGCACACCCTGGATTCAAACTCGCGAATCTAGGGGTGGTAGTCAGCGTCAATACTCGCTGAGCTACCCAGGCCCCCCTAAAATAGGATTATTTATGTAGAATTTAAAACATGAATTTTGTTCCTAATTATGTAGTTTTCTTTGTGTTTCTGTGACAGCTGAAGGGCGTATTCCCCTAATAACATAGTGTAGAAACAAGTGATGCTGAATAAATGACTTGCGTGTGACAGTGAACAAGGAGAAAATAATGTAGACATAATTTTGAAATTAAGCAAAAAAACAGAACTTTTTTCTGTGAAAAGTGAATTAGAAAGTAACATAAAAGTAAAGTAATAGGAATGTAGTTTTCCGATAAAGTAATCAGTAATCTGATTACAATTTTTAATAGAAGTTATTATATTGGCTTGACGAAGCCAACATACTGTTATTCTATAAACTTAATTTAGGTTTTTTTTTTTTCAAAATCCCTAAATCACGACCCAACTTTCTAACACTAACTCCTAGAGCTTTCAAGCTACATCCACCAAACCTGGTACAGACCTTCAGAATATTCTGGAATAGTGTGGTATGTCTTTTCTAACTTATCAGACTTACAATTTTTGCACAACAGACAATCAAATATCAGAAAAATCCTATAGACTTACATTGACAGAATGTTCAAAAAGGTCAATGGAATGCTCGTTAATTCAAAATCTGAAGAAAAAAAGGCCTTTGATCTGCTTTAAGTTGCTCTCTCTCTGTCTATTTTTCTTAGTTTAAACTTTCAGAGAAGGCTTTGTCAAGCCAGCATCAAAGTTTGTGTTGACAAACGTTACCTGTTTAGTTAGCAATTTGTAGTGGATTACTTTTGAGTAACTTGTTAGTATGCAGTACACTGCCTAACAATGTCAGTGTGCAGTGCACTAGTATTCCATTCTGAATATGGCAACACTCTGTCTTACCTTTTATTGGCTCTTCTCTCAACTTCTGTATCCCCTTCCTCTCTCCGGCTGCAGAACCGTATGCATGAGAGCTTGTCGCTGTTCTACACCACCATCCACTCAATGTGGTTTGCTAATTCCTCTGTCATCCTCTTCCTGAACAAATTGGACATACTGAAAGAAAAGATTCAGATCTCGGACCTAAAAACATACTATCCTGAGTTCAAAGGTAATGTGGATCACCTGCACCCTAAAGAGAATGTTAAAATGGTTTGCAAATGGTCCAACTATGACATGGATATCCCTCATATTTGTATGTGCTCTTCCAATTCTCTACTACTCGCACCATTGAAGATATTACTAACCCTTTCCTTCCTCTGTGGTTTGGTGCCACCATCAGGCAAGCGTCGGGACATGCAAGACGCCATGCTGTTCATCAGAAAGTTATATCTACAGGAGGCGGTTTGTCGTGAAACAAAGAACTCCAAAATCATCTACCATCACTTCACCTGTGCCACAGACACCAGCCACATCCGGAAAGTCTTTAGCGATGTGAAAGACACTGTCCTCATTAAGTCAATAGAGGAGTTCATCTTCAACTGAGTAGCCCAAGAGGCCATTCAGCTTCTGTCTGCTGTTCATCTTTATGCCATTCCATTCCAAAGCAGCCTTTTCAGCTAATGAGCCTATGATTTTTTACACATGCACCTGACTGTCAGAGCGCACATGAAAAAAAGGCAAGTGCTTGCTGAAATCACCATTTCCAATCTCATTGACTGGCTTTACACAATTACAGAAACCAAGTCATGTTTACAGGGTATCAGGTTCATTCAAAGAGCTCTTTTCAGGAAGAATTTATTTTAGTAGCAAGTTAACTAGATATTCACAATGTGAGACTATTTTGTCCATGCCATTCTACTATTGTGGTATTATCTTTTTCAGATAGCCCCACCCCTAAATGTCATGTAAAAACATAATTGTGGTCAGTCGCTTTAAATATCTCTCAGGCAAACTCCTCCTGTCTAAGAATAAGTTGCAGTGAGGCTTCATGCTGCAAACATGCTACATGAAACTAATGCTTTTCCCAATCAAGCATGCAAAATGCTACTCCAGACAATAGGAGGAATATACATATGTTGACTGGAGGTTATATAGTTTCTCTTGTTGATCAGACATGCCTTAGAAGATGACTTTTGCACATACTTTTCTGTTAGTGTTATAATATTTTTACATTCGAATAATGCTTTATCATTTTTTATAATAGAGTGTGCTTGAATAAAATATAATGTAATTTGGTTAGAGTTTTTACTTTTATTTTGCCTAATAATCTGTATTTACATGCTAAATTTGGATTATATTGCAAAGATTTTATAAAGCCTTTTTCAATAAAACAATAATTCATACAATAAACTTATTTACATGTAGGCCTACATTGGTTGTTATAGCAAAAGGTGAAACCACACAGTTGTGTTGCAGAAGAATTTAAGGGTAAGTAGGCTGCCAACTGTCCCGTATTAGCTGGGCGTATTTTGGCTGAAATGAAGATGTATTTTAGCAGTGAGACTCTCGAGAGGGACTCAAAAACAAGCTTATTCAGAAAAAAAATGCCAACATCAGACACCCGCGTTTACATGAGGTTTGAAATAAATTCTCCACTTTTGTCATCAAAATGTAAAAATGCATGTGCACGTTGAGCATTTACCTGCGCGCTCTTACACGATAATGCTTAATAAGCCGACAACGTGTGTGGTCATGTAAACGCATTAAACTGCTTTCCTTTCTCAGTGTAAATTCATAAACCCCTTAAGAATAATCAGATGACCACAGGTAGATTTTTGCCCATTACCCTGATTTCGCGTTTCATGTTAACACCTTCAGGGGCGTATCACCAAATGTTGTGCTCCAGGCACAGAACTATTTTAGGGCCCCCTAAATAATTTGGGTTTGTGGTGGGGGTTACATATAAATGGATTTAGATGGATATTTAACTGTGCTATATTATTTACAAGTAATTCACCATTTTTTTTTTATTTTGAAACACAAACATTATTTGAATCAATAAATTAGTAAAAAAAAAAAAAAAAAAAGAAAACTGCATACAAACAAAATCAGTTATACATTTATAATTTACAAGTTCTTGTGCTGACAAAGTCACCATAAGATCTCCGAAATGAGAGGGGTGCCAGGTTGCTCAGTCTATCCTGAGACTTTTCTGCTTTCAGGTAGTTTTAGGAAATAACTTGCTAACTGACATTTACATAGGATCCAAAATATACTTAAAATATTATTAAACAAATTACAATATTTATAATGTATTTATGATCAAATTATTTATAAAAACAAAATATTACAAGCCATGCAAATTAATTTTGAAAATGTGTTTTTTATTTAAATGTATTTTTTGTCACTGTCACAGTGGAGCCATTTAGCAAATTTTTTCCTTGCAAATCAATGACAAACAACACAGGTTATTAATTCTGTCAGGAAAGTGAAACTGAAGCTCATAGAAAATGAGAAACTTCTGTTGTGGTTTTTGCTTGGGGACTTGCTGTTGGATGTTGAGTCACATAATTAATTAGGTAGGTCTGTGCAGGTTTTGGGGACTGTTTGGGGATGTTATTAATTAACATTTAAAAGTAATTGGGGGCTATAGTTATGTTTCAAGTTCTATTTAATATTAATAATGTCTTTTTATGTTATGACAAGCGTTTCTTTTTAGTTACCATGAGTGAGATTTGTGTTCCCATGAGCTAGATCTGATCTTGTCATAAGTTCATTTTAGTGTTTTCTGCTGAAAATAGGGAATATGTGCTGCTGGAAAATAAAATACCTGTAGAGCTACTCTACTATTGCAGTTTCCTTTGCCTGAAGTCTAAGGGGCCGTTTACACGACAACGTTTTCAACTAAAAACGGACAACTTTTTATGCGTTTTGGCTGTTCGTTTACACAACAACGGCGTTTTAGGGCCTGAAAACGCAAACTTTTGAAAACGGGTTTCAAAGTGCAAGTTTTTGAAAACGATGGCGTTATCGTCTCCGTGTAAACATACAAAAATGCGAATTTGTGAAAACAGGAGAAAGAGAGTGGTTGATGCAAATTTAAATACGTAGGCAAAAGACATAGTGGTTCATGCAGCACGTTCACAAAGAATACATGTTCTGCCTTTGCCTTTCCGTGGGCCTCCCCTCCAGTGAAGGGGACCCTGTTACTCAGGTCCAACATAACCTGACGCCCCTGAACACCTTTACCAGTGTTGTGCCGGAATCTGACTCCCTGCCAGATTCTTAATCCCCACTACCTGATTTGTCCTTTTCCCTAAAACCCACCCCTACACCCACCCCTAACCATAGTAGGGAGTTATTGGTCCCTATCCCTAAAGCCCACCCCTACACCAACCCTTAACTATACTAGGGAGTCATAAATCGGTACGACACTTCCTATCAAATGTGCCTGTATTTGTTTTGATTTCAAAAGCAGAGAATAACCCGATTATTTCAAACCTCATGTAAACCTGATTTTTGTTAGTTATCCACATATTGGTGTCCGTGCGTATGCATTTATTGATAAACCAGTAAGAACGCTGGTAAAGGTGTTTACACTCAGCATGTTCCAAAATCTATGTGTGCCGATTGGTTTGCTTAAATCGTTTATGACCTTTCCCGATAAAGGAAGGTTGATTAAACCATTTACATGACCACACACGTTATCGGCTTATTAAGCATAATTAGTGTAAGAACATGCATGTAAGCTTACAGTGCTTTCAAGGCAGCATTATAATGATATTACTCTAACAATATCTGTTTAGTTTTGGTCTGTTTACTTTTTCTTAATCCATGCAGTTAATTTAGCCTGAACCGTTGAACACACTAAAGCTTTGTTTGGCAGATAATTTCAGCCCTAAGTGTGCTATCAAGTTTTGTTTTTTGTAAATGTTATACTTTTTAAGTAATTTAAAATTAAAGTTTGAAAATCCCTTATTGATTTCCAAAGAATGTTCATAATAAGGACAAGAATACAGAGATTTGGGTATGCTCTTCTGATTTGGGTCAGTAAATAAACACCTAGCAACCACATAGAACACCCTAGCAATTTATACTTTATTATTATTATTATTATTTAAGTGATAAAGTTTGGCATTCAAAATCTTATCAACAGTGATGACATCAATGTAACCTTTGCATACTGAATTGCAGTTGGTCTTTTTTCTTACATCTATATGCATGCTGAATTGTGATTGTTTTTTTCTTGCATATATTTATATATTTAACCATTTTTATGTATATTACTCTGTACAATGTCTATGTGTTAATTCTTGTGAGCAGCCAACTGAAAAGAAGAGTATCATGACAACATTTAAGTGGCTCTAATGCAACATTTCATTTACGCAGGACCAAAGCCTTAAACCTACCAACAACTTTTACATTATTTTTGCAGCCTTGCAAGCGCTGATATTTCCATCAGGAAATGCAAATCTACTAGATTTCTAATGTATAAACACGACATGAAATGAAATAGTGATGCTGTACCTGTGAATTTCTCACTAATACCAAGAGGGAAGCAAAACTAACCCACACATGCTTGCAGGTCTACACCAAACAGAAAAGAGAGAACCGTGCCTTCTGTGTGGTTAGTAACACTCATATCAATATAAGGAGAAAAACTAGTGTGATGAGGGACAGAGACAGAGGAGATGAAGAAATAGAGATTAATTGTCAAACCCTGAGATAAATTTGTCAAGTGGCATGTGAATCATGAACAGAGTCTGTCCTTATAAAGCACAGTGACAATTCGCGGCTGAGTAGCGTTAACACAATGACTGTGCACATTGCATGACTGCATGACTGTTCAACATTTACGATTGAGCCACTGTTCAGCTTTAACTGTGTTTACTACACAGTACTCCAGCACTGTATTTTAATTCACTATTTTAAGAGACAGTAGCATCTCCTGTCAGGGTAGGATTTACATGCTCTGTCTCTGCAAGGGAACTGTGGATGGAACCACTGGAGGAATACAATGAAGTCACGTAAGTGTGTTCATACGCGCTCCAGAACAAGATACTGTTATGTAGTATACTATACATTAAGAGTGAAGTAAAAATGCTCTAAATGTAACTATATGTTTACATTTTCAGAAAAAAACTTGCCGCTAGGGGCAAATTGTGTGTGGTTTGCAGAGCATTGCTATGTAGTTGCTAACTCTCTAAGGTGTTCTTAATGTTTTTAGCACTTTACTAGGTGGTTGCTAACTGTCTCCATAATATTCTAGTCCCTAGATATGGCTTAGAAAAACCTTCTTTGACGTAAATCGATGGGATTTTTTCTAAGCTTGAAAAGTACTAGCACCTCTCCTGGGATGATCTAAAATGCTTAAAGTAAAAAACTCTTAAAGGAATATTCCAGGTTTAATACAAGTTAAGCTTATTGGACATGATATGTGACAATGTTGATTACCACAAAAATATTTTTTACTTGTCGCTCCTTCTTTAAAAAAAAGTACAAATCGAGGTTACAGTGAGGCACTTACAATGGAAGTGAATGGGTCCAATCCGTAAACATTAAAATACTCACTGTTTCAAAAGTATAGCCATAAAACGTAATCAATATGTGTGTTAACATGATTTTAGTGTTATAAATTGCTTGCTTACCTGTAAAGCTATATAAGACTTTGTTGTCATGATGACGTAACACTGTTATCCCTAAGATGACCATAAAAATGATGATTTGAGCAACTTTACAGCTTAAATAATACACAAGTTTTAACAGAAACATTTATGTATGTCCTTTCATAAAATTATAAGCTTCACATTTCTGCATTTAAACCCTCCAACAATTGGCCCCATTCACTTCAATTGTAAGTGCCTCACTGTACCCTCGATTTTTGATTGTCGGGGTGAGTCGAGAATTTTGTATTTTATTTTATTTTTTGTGGTAATCAACATTATGCAACAAATGCTGTCGATTGAGCTTAACTGGAGTATGTTTAACCAGAATAGTCCTTTAACAAAAAATGTTACGCATTGTGTTTATGATCTGGGCTCATTAGCTATTCTGTAGATAGTAGCTTATTCATTGTTTATAAGACGCAAACTCAATTTGGTTGTCCAATGCCACCATCTTAGTACATTAAGGCACGTTAAGCGTTTTCTTTATAATAGTTTTCTATGGGGAGAAATTACTAACGTTTATATTCTGGGCTCATCAGCTTGCCTGTAGATAGTATATGAAGAAAGTGAAAACTGAATTAGGTTACACCACATAGACCACATTTACCACATAGAAAAACAAACAAATTTAAGTTGTAATTATATTCTGAGCTCATCAGTTTGCCTGTAGCTAGATATTATCCATTATCAATAAAATGCAAACCAATTTTGGTGTTACAAGGCAACTGTATTTGCCCATTAAGCCTCTGCAGATTATTCAAAATGTAGCGTTGCTTGCTCCTGGTCTTTAACCAACCCATGAAATAGGCCTTCTGTGCTTGCAGTACAGCAGAGCAGAAACATTTTTTTCCACTGGTCCTCCACAACTGGAAGTGAAATTAGGAATGTTCTGTCTGTTTCCAGACAAAGTAAGACTTGTGTTGGTGTAGGTTGCTATGTGTGAAACATATTTTCACCATCTGTTGGTTCTAAATGCTAATTCAGATTTCTTTGCTTCTTGGCAGGGCTCATACTCTGTTGCACATGCAACATGCAATGTAATAAAGATTCAGATCCAGACTTTCAAGAAATGTGTGACCCCTCTGATACTAAAACTATTCAAATGTCTCAGATTTATTGGATTACTTTTAAAGACATAAAATTATATGATGTGTACGACCCCTAGACACTCATAGGCATGTGCTTCCATTTACAATTGTCCTAAGAATGTGTATGGCTTTTTATTGCTTTTGTTCATTTACTTATTTTCCATGGAAAATGTATGTATCCTCTGTCTTTGTGTTATGGACTAAATGGTCATGAGATGTTGTTGGTTGGAGAGTGCATGCTGACCTATTGGTAAGAACAAGACAGTGTCACTGTGTCTGTATTGCCCTAAAGAATAGATGATGTTCTGCTAATTTGTGTAGAGATGAAGTGACACATATTTAATGAATGTTACATTTATTTAGCGCTTTTATACACTACACTCAAAGTGCTTTACATAGTGAACAGGGGACTTTCCTCATATTTAAAATATCGTTGACCCATCCATTGTCACATGTGAGTGCTACAAGTCAGCACTACCTACTTTATTTTCAAGGGAAATCCATTTGAATAAAATGTACATATTATATCATTACTATGTTGGCTTGACATTCTGCAGACTTGGATTAGGCTTTTTTTTCCAAAATCCTTAAACCAAGATCAAAATTTCTGACTCTAACTCCAGTTACATCCAAACTCGGCACAGACCTCCAGATTGTTCTGACTTAGTGTGCTATGTTCATTCAAAGTGGCTCAAAATCCCATAGATGTCAATTAACAGAATGTTCAAATGGGCCAATGGTGCTTTCACTATATGTCGGAATTAACCGACATGAAAAGCATTCACGTCTTCATAAAACTCGTAATTACAAGTTGTAAACTTGAAATTCTATGAAAGCTCCAACTTGACAGTCATGATGTCATGTAAACAGAACCAAAATGGCAGCTGCCTTAACTGGTAAAGGTAGAGAACAAATTTCTATTTGACATTTATGTAATATATTACCTGGAGTGCTTTCTTTGTTCTTAAACATTTTGCAAGAACACATAGAGGTGAATTAAAGGGATAGTTCACCCAAAAATAAAAATTCTCTCATCATTTACTCACCCTCATGCCATCCCAGATGTGTATGAATTTCTTTCTTCTGCAGAACACAAATGAAAATTTTTAGAAGAATATCTCAGCTCTGTTGGTCTATACAATGCAAGTGAATGGGGATCAGGCATTTGTAGATCCAAAAACCACATAAAGGAAACATAGAAGTAATCCATAAGACTCCAGCGGTTAATCCATATCTTCAGAAGCTGTTTAATACATGTGGGTGAGAAACACTATTTTACTCTAAATTTCCACTTTTATTTTTACCTCTGAAAGTCACATGTGGTGCCTGTTAAGTTTCATTTTCACATCTGAAAGTTAAAGTTAAAGTGGAGATTTAGAGTAAAAAAATGACTTAAATATTGATCTGTTTCTCACCCACACCTTTTATATTGCTTCTGAGGACATGGATTTAAACACTGAATCATATGGATTACTTTCATGTTTCCGTTATGTGATTTTTGGAGTTACAAAGGTCTGATCACCATTCACTTGCATTGTATGGATTTACAGAGCTGACATATTTTTTCATTTGTATTCTGCAGAAAAAAGAAAGTCATACACATTTGGGATGGTATGAGGGTGAGTAAATGATGAGAGAATTTTCATTTTTGGATGAACTATCCCTTTCAGGAAGTAATGTGATAAATATCCATCCATTAATCTGTCTAAAACTTTTTAAATGATTTAAAATTTTCAGACAAGCTTTGTCAAGCTAACCAAAGTTTTTTTTTTAACAAACTTTACATTTCAAGTTAATATAATGTTATTAATGCAACAACTGCGCATACATTAGAAACAAAACAAGATTTAAATTAGTAGATCTGAGACAAGCATGCTGTGATTTAACAGTCAGAAGTTACTTAAATACTGTATATAACAAACAAAATTCATGACAAAAGAAATGCACACATTAACTATTTAGTTAGTAAAATCATTTTTATCTCAGATGGACAGGATAATAAAGTGGCTGGAGTAATTCTGCAGCTCATCAGAAAAAGAACTGGGCATCTGTTCAGTGTCGGAGCAATGTGTTTCTCAGGTCCATTGT
The DNA here is from genome assembly GCF_019703515.2 of Myxocyprinus asiaticus. Taxonomy (NCBI): domain Eukaryota; kingdom Metazoa; phylum Chordata; class Actinopteri; order Cypriniformes; family Catostomidae; genus Myxocyprinus; species Myxocyprinus asiaticus. Next base: position 13,177,260 of record NC_059393.1, on the reverse strand, counting down.
AGACAGGGTGTTAACCCTTACTGAAAAGTATTAAACTTCAAACCATAATTCATTTTGTACTGATTGTGCTATGAACATGAATGATAACACAAATAATGTGGATTGTTGAGGAAAGGGGGACTTTCTAAAACGTTTAATGTGGCTTAATGTTCTAAAACCATGACCAAGAAGAACCACATTTTCTCTCATATGTCCCTTGTCATAAACGCTCTCTACTGGCAAAACAACAACATCATAATTCAAAGGGAAAGACTATATTTTAATTTTTGCCTAAGTGTTTTATAGAGAAAACACTTAACAGGGTTTAATTGACCAAGCTGAAAGACCAAAGCATTGCAGTAGTCCAGTAATGAGATGACAAAAGCTTAGATAAGGATCTGTGCAGTATATTCAGAGAGAAAGGGTCTGATTTTTATTATGTTGTAGAGTGTGAATTTACATGACCAGTTGGTCTTTGAAATGTGAGATATAATATATCTGGTTATCAAATACTACCCAAAGGTTCCTGCATGGCCTAGCTGGCATTAGTGTTGTTGACCCCAGTTGTGTTGAGAAAGGTCTACCTAAAACCCCACAGTAAAGATACTAAATAAATAAATAAATGGGGGCACAAGACATAATTATATAAAATCTGAATATAGTTAAAAATTTGAAAATATAAATGTAAATCCTGAATGTATAGTTTTGAATCCTTAATATCCAAATATCCAAAATATATACAGTAGATGTAAAGCTAAACATTTAGTACGTACATATTATGTATAATAACATTAATAACACTGTTGACATTTGTGGGGCACTGAGCAGCCAAATTTACTGTAAACTTATTTTGATTCTACACAGTAGCTGTCATCTTCCTTCAAGTACTTCCTGGATCAAGCATAATTCTCCTCTTCTGTCTCCAAAACAGCTGCCAATCACAGTTTTGTTTGTTTGGACCTTGAAATTGCAGTAAATGAAGCGTAATAGACAAGGTAAGAACCAATCAGACTGTGTATTTTTGTTAGAGCACCAATCAGAGTGCATCATAAGTCACTGAACTGAAAGCAATTCATTTCTGTGCCCTTACTGTATCTGAAGTGAGGACTGCAGACAACAAGGCTTATTGCAGGTATTTCCATCAAAGCCAAGAAATACAGGCCTATTAGCTACTGCCAGAACCTGGTGCAGGTTTATTTGACTTATTTAAAAATATATGGATGATATAAGAATTAAACTTTTTGCATGAATTAGTTGCACAAAAATGAGGCTAACAAAGCTTTTACAGTAAATAATGAATTGTGAAATTATGAAAAAAGAAATTATTTTTGTGTTTAATGATGCCTATTTGTTTGTTTAAATGAATATTGAGTATAATTGCAATACTCAGTATTCTTAGATCTTTTATGGCACCATGTGGCAATTGCCTGGAACAAAAATGCTAGGTGAGATTTGCCAACAGGTGACTGTGCAAGGCTTTTACTTGCAATTAAGCACTCTCTTGACGTTATAATTATGTCCAATGTTGGCAGTTTCTCCTCAAATGTGTTGTCGATTATTTCTATCACTCTGTCTCTTGTTCTTTCTTATCTTAAGGACCGTGGCTTTCTTTACTCACCTAATTCTCATGGCAATATGTGGTGTATAGGCAATCTCTATATCCAATACTTGCTCACAACGCCATAAAAGGCCTGATAAACTGGTTCTGCCTGCAAAGACAAAAGATTGGCATCCACAAAGCCCGAGACAGAGAGAGAGGTGTGTCAAATACCTGTAGAGCTATTCAAGAAGTTAATACAACTTCTGACTTCTGACACAGGTTTCCTTCTATTATTTTCTGCCTTAACTTAAACGTTATGCTCACATAATACTCAAAAGAGCTCGTAGCCTGTACTCATCTGCCTAGACCTGTGTACTAAATACTGTAAATCGTAAGTGTGAGGCACAATTATTCCATTTATTGTCAATTTTCATAGATAATCATAGATAGCTTTTAAGGGTTTGGACATTAGTTGAGAGTTGAAAGTGCAGTTGTTTACTACACGAGACAAGTTTAGTAGTCTAGCGTGGGGCGTTCAAACCAGTCGAAACTATCCACTGTGCGACTAGACCCCGGCATCAACAGCATTGAATGTACAGTAGATTCTTAGGGCGCATTCCACTGATACACGATGGCTGTGTCTCAAAACCTCGTGAGCTACCTAGCTAGTCAGCATTCTTGGGAGATTTGATGAGCAAAAATGCTGATTCGGAACACGTTCACATAGGACGCGTTCTTGCGTGTTTAAGCTACTATTTTCATATAGGCCCACACATACGTCACGTTGCGTCACGTCTCGCGCCTTAAGCGTTGCGTTTTTAAGACGGCGCGTCAAATTAAAAAAGTAAGGGGCCGTTTACATCAAACAGGTGTTTGCGTCCGTCCGCTCAATTTTCTATTGTTTTCCTATGTAAACATGCGCCATGGACGTCTTTGACCATTGCGTCGTGTCGCACTGCGTTTTTTAGACGCCTTGTCAGTTCAAGACACTTGCGTTCTGTGATAGTATGCGATGTGCTGCGTCTAGCTTTTCGAGCGCAAGTTCGGTCTCAACGGCCCCTTGTTAAATTTTAAAAACGCGTCCTGTTCCATTCCGTTGTGCTCCGTCTAGCTGGTTTAAGACGCAAGAACGCGTCTGCTGGCTAGTTAAGCAGCTCACTGGGTTGGTTTTGAAACACAGACAATGTGTGTGCGCGCTTTCGCTTTGACAATCCGCGTTAAAGGAGGGCTTTCCTGAATTGCAGATAGAGCTGACTGAGGTCAAGGAAAATGATGTAACGTTTGGAGGAGTCTTTGCATTTTTTGTATTCTTTGGAAACTTCTGGGAAGACTTCTACAAACAGAAGAAGTTGGTTCAGTCCCACTTCAGCTGAGAAAAAAAGAAAAAAGAAAAAGATGGATCGTGTTTCGTAAAGACATTACCGACTTTCCGTACAGGTGTGACGACGAATGCAGGTATGCGATTCAACGTGTTCGTTGTAAGTTGGAGGCGCCAATTACTTTAATAGTTTTTATTTTTAATTTTTAATTTTTTTCCTGATTTAAAATCTAAATAAATTGCGCACCTCCAATAGGTAATAGGTTTCGGCTTTTCTTTGTAAGGGGAAGTCCGAGATTGTGAAATACGATTAAGTTTCAAATAGACCTTTAAACCGATAAAAAATAGACCGGAACGTTCTCGTATTAGAATATACTGTACATTATACTGTACAACCTCGATACATTTGTCATAATTTAGGCCCCTAGTCGCTTTAGAAACAAGTGTCACATGGATATTTAGGCCTAACTCTTACTAGGCTCATTTTTTTTAAAGTTTAAAGGGTTATTTTTGTCTCAGGGGAGATGGGGGGCTGTTGGAGATGGTGCTACAGGACGTGCACTTGTTGTTTGTCTGAAGAGGAGAGAAACGCCATCACCATACACAATGAAATCAAACGCATCCTCGCCGAACAGAAAAGAAGAGAACGCAGAGAGATCAAAGTGCTTTTACTAGGTAAGATGATTCTGTTAATGAACTAGAATGCTTTTTATTAAAAAGTGCTACTATGTGAAGCAAATTAAGGAGCTGAGATCTTTGAAGATGTGGATGTCATGTGAGTGGATCTCAAATTTATGGAACATGCCAGCCTGTGTATGCAATGCTTGCTCATAATTTTATGATTATGTAAAAAAAAAATGAACAAATAAACAGACCTGTATTGGGGTAGTCGACAAATAAAAAAAATACATTTTTTTTTTTTTTTTTTAACTCAAAAGGTCTCCTAAGCAACCAAATTGGCCCGGTTGCTAGGGAGGGTAGAGTTACATGGGGTAACCTCCTCGTGGTCGCGATTAGGGGTTCTCGCTCTCAATGGGGCGTGTGGTAAGTTGTGCGTGGATTGCGGAGAGTGGCATGAGCCTCCACACGCTGTGAGTCTCTGCAGTGTCGTGCACAGCAAGCCACGAGATAAGATGCGTGGATTGACTGTCTCAGAAGCGGAGGCAACTGAGACTTGTCCTCCGCCACCCGGATTGAGGTGAGTAATTGCGGCACCACGAGGACCTACTAAGTAGTGGGAATTGGGCATTCCAAATTGGGAAAAAAGGGATAAAAAAAAAAGAAAGTTATATAAAAAGTTATTTTTAAAAATGTATGCATTTAAATTTCATAACAAAATTCCATCAAATTGAATTGTGTAAGCTTTAACGAAATTAAATCAATAAAACTTTTATTTGTTTGTTTATTTGTTTTAATCATTTAATTTGGTTAAAGATTACGCAATTCAATTTGGTGGAATTTTGTTATAAATCTTTATAATAGGCTAAAATATTTTTTAATGGGTATGTGTAAGCAAAAGCATATTTGATAGATCACCAAATCTTTTAAATTACCTTTTAACTTTTCGCAGTTCACTTTAATAGTACTGCGGCATGACGAATTGTTAAAAGAAGGAATATTCTACGTAGTCCCTCAATTAATAAGACCATATGGTATAACAATTAGAAAAGAATTAGAAAAGTGCTTAAATTAGTTTTAATTGAAGTATGTCACACTGCAGGACATTTCTGACAATGCTTTATGTCAACCATTGTGCCTCCTGAAAATAGTTGGCAAGTCGGTACATTATGTCCAATCTTTCTATCAGTGGTTGGTGAATGATGTCTTGAAGAACATATTCTTGACTAGTGATGGTCTATGAACTGATCGGATCAGGGCATGCCCCTGTCTGGACTTGAAGCTGTTATGTTACAATCCTACACATTTATTTTGGTACAAGTTCAATTCACTTTTCTGACACTTTGCCCTCTCACACCGATTTGATGTGGAGAGTGAATGTTTGACTGTCAAATATTTGCCATTTGAGAAGCAGTGATTAAAGCGATGACAGCTGTGAGTAACCGATAACTTGTTAATGCCTATCTGCTTAAACTACCACCAGTGTAATCTAAAAAAAAACCACAAATAGTTTTAAACAGCATAGAACATCGGTGTGAACATATCTGTGAGCATATAGAAGAACATGGAAGTCCCCCTGTGGCGGAGGACACCTCAGTTCAAAAGTATCCAATCACGACCAGCAACATGCTTTCTTGGACTGCTGCATGACTCTGGCTGTCAGTCTACACATGTTTAAAACATCTCTTGTGCTTTGTGGCCTCTTTGTGAACAGGACTGATAACATTCCAGTCTTTACGTGAAAAACATCAGTATTTGTGTTGAAGGAGCGGTTTAGGGATACACCATTATTGTATCTTGTCATCCGTTTTTGTCATGTCATGACCTGGTTTTTAGTTTATAAACTTGTGGTTGACAGAAAATGGTGTTCAGCCTTTTCTGTAATGGCACTACATAGGGCTCTTCACACTTGAAATTCTTAACCCTGCGTAAACATAATCTTGGGTTATCCTGTTTAATGTTTAGTCTATAGGGGGTTTTGCGGAGTCAAGCTACAGTCTTCATCTTTCTGTCCAAATATATATGACAACAGTGTGTAATCAAATATATTTGAAGAAAGGGCATCAAATATGGCAGGTTAAATACATGTGGCACATCACCTTTTTTTTTTGCTGGACGAAGCCAAGCTATAATTGTATTGTCTAGGTTATGTTAGTCAGACTTTGTTAACAATCGGACTGGCATGATTTCAGTCAAGCCTTTTAATGACAGATTATTGTTTTAGTCCTACTGAAAATATGCAATATTTTTTAGTTGGACTAAACCAATAATAAAAACATACAGGTATGTTTACAAGCACTTAAAAGTTCACTTTCAGTTGGACTAAACCAATAATAAAAAAGTAAGTGTCAGGATCCTGCCACTTTGGTCATTCATGTTTATTATTTGGTGACAATAAAAGTTTACATGCACTTTAAAAGTTTGCTTTCAGTTGGACTAAAACAGTAATAAAAACTTACGTTTGCATGCACTTTAAAAGTTCAATTTCAGTTGGACTAAAACAATAATGAAAATATAAGTTTACATGCCCTTCAAAATTCAGTTTCAATTGGACTAAAACAATAAAAATGTTGGTTTACATGTACTTCAAAAGTTTGCTTTCTGTTGGACTAAAACAGTAATACAAATTTACGTTTACATGCACTATAAAGTTTGCTTTTAGTTGGACTAAAACAATTATAAAAACATACGTTTACGTGCACTTTAAAAGTTCAGTTTTAGTCGGACTAAAACAAAAATTGCTCTTTTTAAATTGTCATGTAAATGTTTTAGTGGGACTGAAATTTTACCATTCCAATTTTTGCAAAGTCGCGTGTTGACACGTGGCTTGTATTTAACACTTGCACAGCTGCCTGTTCATACTTTACCCTCAGTTAGTAATTAATTCTGGGTATTCAGGTTTCGAGGTTTGACACTGTACATTTGTAAATCCTAGGTAAATATCCTTATTTAGGAGGTCAGTATCACTGATGGGATGAAGATTGCTCAAGCAACTTCCTTTAATAACTGCTTGTCCATGGAACTGCTTACAGTGGAAATATTGGCATGTAGGTCTGCACTAGTTGTCTCTAGTCCTCTAGAAATATAAGTTTCTGAGACTGAACAAAGCGCATGAATATTTAATGAGATAAGCTAAAAGGGGGTTTATGATTGGTTAAAAGTGGCCTTAACCCAGGGTTAAAAATGTTGCTAACCAAGGGTTAGGCAGTGTGAAAAGCCCTTGTGTAATCCAAGCATAAGAAAGACTGTCGTGACAAACTCATTTAATTTCTGATTTCTCTTTTAATTAGAATTTTCAAACAGGAGCAACTTTTTTAAATATACAGTAACAACAACAATATTGAACAATGGTCAAAAATGGTATTGCTCCATCTTACTTGTTACAAAACTAACACAGGATGTGACATCTTTGTGAAGCATCATTAAACTAACTGTTGCAAAAAGATAATAGAAGCATCCATAAAAATACAAGCAATATTCTTAATTATATACATAAAATACAAATGCAGTAAATAATCATTTAAGACTATCTGAACATTCTCACATTTACATATTGTATTATGGTTCTAACATTTTCTTTATAATTATTACTTTTTTTACTTGATTTTTCTTGTTAATTTCAGGCACAGGGGAGAGCGGAAAGACAACTTTTATCAAGCAGATGAGGATTATTCATGGAAATGGGTATTCGGAAGAAGACAGGCGTGCCTATGCTAAACTGGTTTTCCAGAATATCTTCACAGCTATGAAGGCGCTGACAGGGGCTATGACCACCCTTAGGATACCCTACGCTAGCCCACAGAATGAGGTGACCAGCCAAAGAAAGTTAATTGTTGTGTTGAATAGTTCTTTAATTGTACTGTCCAATACAAAAATAAATGTGTCACTATTCACACAAAGCAATCACCTGAATTATTAAAATAGAATAGCCCCTTTCATAATCGTTAGTATAATAGTTCCTCTTTCAGAATCAGAATCAGAATCAGATAGGAAATAACCGTACAATGTTTTTATAAGCCATCCTCAATTGTTCTAATTTATATCCTTAGATATATGGCCAACAGTTTCAGGAAGTGGATATATGTCAGATGACACATTTGGACAGAACATATGTGGAAGCTATTGATCGACTTTGGGCCGACGCAGGTATCAAATTCTGTTACAGTCGTCGTAGAGAATACCAGCTACTGGACTCTACTGAATAGTAAGTATGTTTAAGAAAAGAGGGATAATGTACTGTTAGAAAGGGGATTTATTTTGCAGACTGTACATTATCCCATATATTACATAGCTAAATACTTAATAAATAAATGGACATGAAGGCAGCAGAGTGATACGAGAATCAGAATCAAGTATTCCAGAGAGATTTGTTTATTTTGGAAAATACAAAATGTTTGACAAAATGGAACATAAATAAATATACTCTTTGTGTCATTCAGTTGGGTTCTAAATAGATTTCTATTAAGGGCCATTTGAGAATTGATAAAATTATTTGCGGGCCATACAATTGCTTGCAATTTTAGATTTTTGAAATTAATCTCCGCATTCCGTTATGAGCTCACGCACCAAGAAATGTTTTTAAAAAGGTCTTTCAATTATACAATATTTTGCGTTGTTATTATTTAAAGTTATTTATAATCATTATTATTCAATCATTACAATCATTATTTTTTACATTTAATGGAATCAAGGCTATTTTATGTTTTTAAATGATTTCTCGAATGGCCTTGAGGGCTGGGTAAAATTGTTTCGCAGGCCTTATACGACCCTGAGGCCGGACGTTCCCAATCTCAGATTTAGGGTAATAATGAATGACATTAATTTGAAAATTATTATTATTAATTTAATTTATGAATAATAATGAATATTCTTAATATGTTTGTGTGTTTGTATATATATATATATATATACACACACACACACACACACACACACACACACACACACACACACACACAGTATATATACACTGGCGGCCAAAAGTTTGGAATAATGTACAGATTTTGCTGTTTCAGAAGGAAATTAGTACTTTAATTCACCAAAGTTGCATTCAACTGATCACAAAGTATAGTCAGGACATTACTGATGTAAAAAACAGAACCATCACTATTTGAAAAAAGTAATTTTTGATCAAATCTAGACAGGCCCCATTTCCAGCAGCCATCACTCCAACACCTTATCCGTGAGTAATCATGATAAATTGCTAATTTGGTACTAGAAAATCACTTGCCATTATATCAAACACTGCTGAAAGCAATGGTGAATACTCAGGGCCAGCAAAGTCTTCTCTGCTGGCCTAACATGCCAAATAAATACATATTTTTCATCCTTTCATTCTCAATCACCTTTTTGCTAATGTTTTTTAATCACTTTCCACTCTTAATTAATCTACAAACAAATAGAGAAAAATGTTTAGTTTATCCAGTCAGAATTTATTCCTTGATGCTTACAAGCGAAGTGTGACAACTCTTTCACTAATCGCATGCCCAAAGCAGCGCGTGAGTCTGAGCTCTACCCCGTCAGGCCTTCAGAATTTCCAAAGAATCCCTCAACAGTGCAAATGTATGCGCAACTAAAGTCAGATTGTCAGATTAATCAGCCAATCAGGTTGATTTATTTGTTCTTGGTGGGTGTGGTCTTTAGGATATGTCAGTCCAGGCCTTCTAGCTGGCCTTAAGTGACGCAATCACACTTTAAGTGACGTAATTTGAAAACGAAGAGCGCGAGATCTTGCTGACCAGTCAGCTGTCATCACTGCTGGTATTGCCATTGAGAAAGAGATCCTTATGGATTTAAAAACATGAGATGTTCTGCATGACCGTGTGATTGCTTAATTTATTAAACAGGAAAGGAGGACTGATTTTCACTTCGAGTAAATTGGTAAGTGCTTTTTGCATTGTTATAGCAACATCAGGAGTTTTCTAAGTGTAAATTAGTGTCAGATCACGTTTTGAACTCGGAAAGTCGGATTTTACAACTTCCTACTTGGATAAGTGTAATGGAATGAATCTTGAAGTCAGAATTACAACTTGCAGGCTCGTGCAGAAATTCTCAACTCCGATTTCGCCGATATGCAGGGGCATGATGTCACATAAACATGTCCACACTCAGGGAGATCTACAAAGTAAGTGATAAACATTCACTTTATTAAGTAATATCGATTAATGTGTTCGTTTCCATTCAGTTCGTTTGATATTAAAGCTTGTTTAACAAACGCCTGTTGAAACAGGTGTATAAAACATTAGAATCTCTTTTGATAATCGTACACCTGAAGCACAAATGCTAGTGCAGCAGCATTGTTTATCAGTTGGGTTGCTAGGAGACATCTCTAATGAGAGTCAAACACCTGCTAAGCTAATGGGAGAGTTGCAGTTTTGTTTTCTTAAACGTCATCTTCCGAATATCGGTGAATGGAATGCATTTATGGTCAGAGATATCAAGTAGGAATATCCCACATCCAACTTGAATGGAACTCAGCATAACCATGAACCCTGATGAAACGAAATTTATTGCAAGCAACATTTAAATCGCAAATATTATTAGATAGATTTTTCCAGGTATTATAGACCTCCTTGGTAGATTCATATGAAAAATTATGATTTTTGAATGTCTGTTCGGGAGACGTTCATTTCACAAACAGTCATGCTGCAGTTAAAATTAGGTGTGCTTGAGCATTAAGTGTCATTTCAAGTTCTGGCTTTCGTGCATGGACATGTTTTTAAAATGTCAGTTGGTATTATTAGTTAGCTGCGACATAATGTATGATGCCCAAAGGCATAGGGTGTCTTATTCATTGTGAAACTGTGTTTTCTTAATGGCATGAATCACTTTAAATGCACGGCTCGCCACTGGCTGAAAGCTATTTGGTTCGTTAAATGAAGCTTAACATTGTGTTTGTTTTTGAGTTGCCACAGTATGTAATAGACTGGCATGTCTTAAGGTCAGTATTAGGTCAAAAATGGCAAAAAAGAAACTTTCTCTAGAAACTCGTCCATCAATCATTGTTTTGAGGAATGAAGACCATACAATGCTTGAAATTGCCAAAAAACTGAAGATTTCATACAAAGGTATACACTACAGTCTTCAAAGACAAAGGACAACTGGCTCTAACAAGGACAGAAAGAGATGTGGAAGGCCAGATGTACAACTAAACAAGAGGATAAGTACATCAGAGTCTCTAGTTTGAGAAGTAGACACCTCACGTGTCCTCAGCTGACAGCTTCATTGAATTCTACCCGCTCAACACCAGTTTCATGTACAACAGTAAAGAGAAGACTCAGGGGTGCAGGCCTTATGGGAAGAATTGCAAAGAAAAAGCCACTTTTGAAACAGAAAAACAAAAAGAAAAGGTTAGAGTGGGCAAAGAAACACAGACATTGGACAACAGATAATTGGAAAAGAGTGTTATGGATCTTAACCCCATTGAGCATTTGTGGGATCAGCTAGACTGTAAGGTGCGTGAGAAGTGCCCGACAAGACAGTCACATCTATGGCAAGTGCTACAGGAAGTGTGGGGTGAAATGTCACCTGAGTATCTAGACAAACTGACAGCTAGAATGCCAAGGATCTGCAAAGCTGTCATTGCTGCACATGGAGGATTTTTTGATGAGAACTCTTTGAAGTAGTTTAAGAAGTTCTGAACATTTTTTTCAAATTGTAATAGTAATTTTTCACGTTATTAATGTCCTGAATATACATTGTGGTCAGTTGAATGCCACTTTGGTGAATAAAAGTAACAATTTCTTTCCATAAGAGCAAAATCTGTACATTATTCCAAACTTTTGGCTGTTAGTGTATATATATAATTCATATATAATTCATGTATATATAATTCATATTAATATGAATTATATATACTATATACAGGATAAATTATAACATATTATTGAATATTTTGTCTTTTATTTTGTCAAATTAACATTAAGGAGTGCATTTTTGTGTTTCAACTGTTCACATGTGTACTGTTTATGATGAAACCCTTGAAATAGTTTCTGCAGATCCAAATATTACCATAGGAGGGCAATACAGCTTCGTTTTTAGACAAGCAGTCAGAAATGCAGTAAAGCTTTCAACCATTCTGTTGTATTAAATATCAGTGTATTTTCTTTCTATTCTTTCCTGTTAATGATTAATGTGTGTTCTTTTTAGTAATAGCTGCTTATTACCGGTTCTTGTATTGTTAAAAGATGGAAAGCATTTTTCTTAATTTGCTCTATGTAAAGTCTGTTATCACACCTTAAGTATTAAGTCTGTTACTTTAAGGCCATGCAGCATTACTGATAAGCAAATTTCCTGTTAAGGACAGTTGGTGCATTCTTGTTAAACCTTACTGGTAGTTTCCACACCATTACATTTCCTGTGTCTGCCTCTCTTTCTCTCCCCCTGCTTCACTGATTAGTTTTTCAGTTCTACAAATGTGGCCGTGATAAGAAATACAAACCAGCCAGGATGTTTAATTAAAATGCAGTCTAAAGCACAAACACCAATAAAGCCAAAAGCAAACATAATAAATTGAAGAGCTACATACATCAGCATTAACACGGTCACACATTTCTGAAAAGTAACAATAAAGTCATTGAAGTAACATCTTGAATACTTTAGGTAATGTGCAATGATAGCACTTGTTGCTTGATATTCTTTCTTTCTTTTTTTTTTTTTTTGCAGCTATATGATGAATTTGGACCGCATCGCAAACCCAGACTACATCCCAACAGCCCAGGATGTGCTCCGAGTGCGATTTCCCACAACGGGCATCAACGAATACTCCTTCAGTGTGGAGAATATTACTCTCAGGTACACATAAAAACGCGCTAGGATGGGGGTCACAAGGGTTCACAGCATGCTGTATTCTCTACCATGGAGATAACGTTGATGTGTAATTGGAGATGTCATTTAATCAAGCGTAAACAAGGCGTCTCAGAACATATGGTTCACTGCAAGCAGGAAATGTCACCTGACATTTAAGTCTGCAGAATCCAGTGGCATTAATGTCTGCAGTTTGTTTTGTGCATGTTATTGGCAAGAAAAATAAAGTTGCCTAAATGCCTAAAATGTAAATGTAAAGCCCAGATAACAAATTTTATTAATAATTTATCATTGGCATTTTTTTTTTTAAACACCTAACCATAAGTATAACACTTTGGCTTGTAACTTATCCCACACCCTTTGTGCTACAGCCTTGAATTTCAAGCACACTGATAGCACACGCACATCACCAAGACGTCTATTTGATGTGTGTATTCACATCTGGAAAGTGTATTTTTTATGTTGTTTGCTCATCTGCACTACGTCTATAAGACTTTTCCTCTCGGATGTCAATAAGACATTCATTAGATGCATATGTGACATTCAGGATTTAGAATGTTTGTAAATCTGATCTTTTTAAGATGTTTAGCAGATGTTAATTAGATTGCGATGCTTTCCAGATGAAAAGATCTAAAACAAACATCTCAGAGATGTATGTATGCTATCTGGGATGCAGCATTTTAAGAAGAGATGTGCAATTACTTAGCAATCAGACTTTTTCGAATTTCAAATACGAATATTTGCCTGGCGGACGTTAAAACAACCGCAAAAACTCCTATAGACTTACACTGAAAGAAGGACTTGGAGTGGGCTCTTTTGCCAGTAATTAACCACTAAGCAAGTACCCAGAACACCCTAGCAACTGCATAGCAACGTGCTAAAACCACAGCGAACACTTTTTTTTAGCAGTATTCTTTTCCACTTCAAACACCTTAGCAACTGCATAGCAACACACTAAAACTCAGCCAGCTTAAAACATATGTTGGGCCTCATGTATTCAGATAGAAGACAAAAGCAGGCTTAACACAAGTCGTAAAACCTAACTCAGCCCCCACACACCAAGTCGTAAATCTTCCTGATAAAAATAGCGCCAAAATCAGACAAAGGGAGTCCAAAACAGACTACAAATCCATGAAGCCTTGCTCACTAAAGGATCGAACTCTCAACTCCTATTGGATGAGGCACACAACAGAACGTCCCTCAAACATGACATCATCAGGAGTTGAAATACCTCTGAAATGTTTCGTGAGTTACTTCCAGCGACTTTGTTCACCGAATATAGACGTAGCTCTTTGCTGCTCTCAGGTGCAACCTCGTGGCACAAGGAAGTAACGTCCGATTATATGTGGCCATACAATCTCCATCTCACTGGACGAGTTGAGATTACTCTGTGTTCAACCAAACACTCTAACGGATCCGAAGGAGACCGCCGAGCAATTCGCATCTTCATCCGTTTGCCTACAGAAGTGAAGAGATTAAAGATTTCTCTTCCATCTTCAATCAAGTCGACATTTCTGAGTTCTCCACCAGCCCGCCGAGAATCAACAGCCGTACCGCCCGCCGACAGAGTGAGCAAACGGCCTCCCGTCATCACCCGAGCCTCAAGGAACCGGGTCAGAGTTAAAGGACGGAGGAAAACACATTCTACCTGTGTCCTCATGCGATTCAAGTAAGAGGTTTACGTCTGGGCAGAGATAGAATATTATAGTGTGTTATTCTTGTGTTTCAAGGTTTTTGCTTGTGCAGTTTACGGACCGCCACGTCCGCTCATTATTAATACTCAGGGTATTAATTATCATGAATTTGTTTTGCTGTATTGTGGCCCAGCCAAATTGGACTGTTGTGCAATTTCGCCATCGCGGGTGAGACAGCAACTGAGTTCATCCATTAAAGAGTCAAATAACGCGGGACTTTTACGAGCCGTCCACCGCGTCTCTGAGTGATGAACACAGCTGCTTTCTCTCCCACAATCGCGAAATCGGCTTTAGGGCTGTCACTTAATCATCTCTCTCTCTCTCTCTCTCTCTCTCTCTCTCTCTCTCTCTCTCTCTCTCTTACTAATCACACACACACACACACACACCTTATGTGTTATAGGATTATTTTATTTCCATATCTAATCATATCACTGTTTAGTTTGTAGTTGTAAGTCGGAAGTTGATATTACTGCATAAATAAACTTTTGTTTATATTACAAAGAGAAGTGTTTTGGTTTGTTTTGCATATGCCTGTGTCATGCTGACGGGATGTCAGTGCTCGGATTCAAACCTTCATTCATTGTTTTTTTCCCCGAAAATCGATATTCTTCGGATGTCGATTTTCCTAATAGAACAATCTAATATTGAGACTGTTTTACTATTTGGTTATTAGTCCCTGATTTCAGGGTGGTGCCCCGTCAATGTTAATCCTTATTAATAGTCTATTGATTTTTGATAATTGATCATTATCTTTGATGATTGAATTTGAATGATCAATAAGCTAGTGTTAATTTTAATTAATGTTTCATCGATGTTAACAATTAACGATTATCTTTGATAATTGTTGATTTAAAGGATTTAAAAAAAGCTAACATTGATTCTCATCAATGTTCTATTGATTTTAATAATTAATAATTATCTTTGATAATTATTAATTATTGCTAATAACCAAACTTGCTCCTAAATGTAGCGCACTACATTTACTGGAGCCCCATATGAGGTTTTAATGAGTTAGACTCAATTGATTAATTTAAATATTAATTAATAACTAAAGAAATAATTATTAAATATTTCTGATAGTAACACTGATCTAAACAACCAGTAAAGCCCGACACATATTAGAATCCACTTAAGAATGTGCCAGTAACCAATCAGAAGACCCAAGCAACTGCATAGTAACACTGTAAAAAAATTGTCAAAATAACACAATACAAATATCATTAACATGGCAATTACAATAAATCATAAAACCAAACGCTGTAAAAAAGAAAATGCAAAAGGTCAGGGTATCCACCTTTTTCCTACGCCCCGGGATGCTTAGCGCAAAATGTGGGCGTTACTTCCTTTATCAAGTAAACAGTTGTTGTTGCGGCATACATCCATTCATTCTTTAGTTGCGGTGTTGGGATTTTGAGGAGAGCATGTCTGAGTTCATGATGATATACATCAATCACTATATCAGTGTGTGCGAACAAAACCAACGAGCTGTTTCTCCCAGATGCAGTTGAGATTTAATCTAAGCACAAATGGAAAATTACGAGCAAAATTATCAGTTGTTTTAGTGGAGTACCTCTACTAGTTCAGCTTCAGATGTGTGTGCTTGTCATCTTGTCACCCTGCATGTTGATATCAGACACACTGAGGAAGAGCCGTGAAGTTCTCATCCTTGGGTATGTAATCTCTTTTTCAAGTTGTCCAGTCGGACGTTATTTCCTTTTAAATCTGCACATAAGTTTAAACTTTTGTTTGCCGCAGTGGTTGATTAACAGGTGAAGGGTGGGGCTTCACTGCTGTCCGGAACGCATCAGGACGCCGTTTATACATCAAATGTGATGTGGTCACATGTGTTTTTGACTACATCTGTGTGTGTTTTTTGTGATAAAATCACAAAAGGTTTTGCACCCCATTTACAACTATATTTAGCGCTGATCACTTGTGACCAGATAATCTGAAACGCATCTTAATACCAGTTGTAAATGGTCTAAAATGACTGCAGCTGGGGCTACTGTAGCGAATGCTATAGAACAGGGGTGCTCACACTTCTATGGCACTTTTTTATTATAACTATAACTACTTTTTTACAATGCCGGTATAGTAAGATCTACCATGCATTGTAGGCAATGTTGTCAGGATACCAAAATTTCAGTAGTCGATAAGTAGATTCATGATAGCAAAACTAATACTAAATAATTTGTAAATTAGGTAAACATTGATTCAAATGTCTCAAGACATTTATTCAGGACAAGGAAACAGACAATAAAATTAGAACAAATATACTGTATCAAGTGTTCAAGTAAACAATCAGAAATTGAAAAAAAATATTATAATAAAGGCAGATGCGATTTGCACCCTGGTGCAAATAATGGCAGATATTATTTGCACCCATATTTAAATAATAAAATACTGTATATGGGCATCACTGCAGCGTTTTTATTGTGTTTATTTAGAGTCCCACAGACACACTACATTAACCTCTACCCCTAAACCTAACCTTAACCTTACCTTAGAAAAAAATAACCTTGGTTTTACAAACGTAATCATAGTTTCACCGTGGTATTTTGTAATACAATTATAGTAACCACAAAATTAACCATGGTTACTACAGTATATTACCACCATATTACAGTAGTAACACCATGGTTAATTGCATTAAAACTATGGTTTCTGCCAAAAAACATGGTTTACTATACTTTACTTACATTACTATAGTAATACAGTGATGCAATCTACACACATGTGATGCCGAGTCGCAGGAACAAGTGCAATCGACAAACACTACCCCCGGATCAAACCCTTCTCTGCACTCCCCGACATTCACCGTGACCAAATCACTGCGATGAAATCAACATTTATATTAATTTGTATTTATTATTGTTAGTATTAAAGGAAATATTAAGAGTGGAAACAGGAAATCGAATGGTAAAACAAATGTGGGACAAAAGACGGAATTGAACAAGGGTTGCTAGGACAACACTACACATTCACACCGTCTTTACACCCAACAACACTGCAGTGACATCTGTTGTCTAGTTTGTCGAATATTCCAGTGGTTTCACCAGACAATTGGTGTGCAAATAGTGATTCTGAATAAATAAATGTGACATGAAACTACATAGATTACAGGTCTTCACTGCATGATTGGTATGCTTTAATGTTTTTTAAAGTTATCCAGCCAAAAGCAATGAATGGTTGTCTCAATTTCTTGTTATTGTTGTTTGATTAATATTATTTGGCTACATTTACACTGCAAATCGTTATGCACAGAGCTGATATTTTTATACTACTCTGCTTTTTTGTCCTAGTGTCTATGTTTACTTTAGACACAACTGACTGTGTTTCTAATAATTTTAATACCACGTAAAGACAGGCATTTTTAAGTGTATTTGATCTTCATGCCGGCGCGTATCCACATTACCATGAATGCACATAAGCACGTACACAGAAAGAAGCCACCTGTCAGTCAGATAGCGCATGGGGGGCTGCACAGCAACACCCCAAACACCAGCCAGAAGACCTAAGAAAGCACTTAGGAATGCCCTAGCAACCGCATAGCAACACACTAAAAAACACGTAGAACTCCTTAGCAACTGCATAGCAATGCCCTGGCAACCACCCACAAACACCCTTGCATCGTGACAGCAAGTTTTGCACTGTTTTACATTTTCTTCTGAACAGTTTATCCAATGTAGTTAGGTGGAAAACAATAAAGCACAGTATGAATATGTGAGTCAGCTGGCTGATGTAATCCAATTTCTGAGAAGATAGACAGGTTTACTATTTGACAGTTAGGAAGTAGGAACAAATTATAGGGGTTGTCAGTTAGTGTCGATTGTGTCTGGTTTAAACAAATAGTTTCAAGAAAAAAAAAGACTTCATTTAATCCCTCATATCTCGCTCTCGGTATTTTAAAGGATTGTGGATGTAGGTGGTCAGAAGTCAGAGAGACGGAAGTGGATCCATTGCTTTGAGAATGTGACGTCACTCATATTTTTAGCCTCTCTCAGCGAGTATGACCAGGTACTGGAGGAGAATAACAAAGAGGTGAGTCCCTCCAATCAACCTAGTTTTATGTGGATTGTATTCAATATTCCATTTGAAAAATTCTGTCATTGTGTACTCACTGTCATTTTGTTCCAAACCTGTATGAAGTGCTTTCTTCTGTGAAACACAAAATTCGATGCTTTGGACTAACTGTCTCAGTCACCATTCACCATTCAGTCAAGGGATTTTTCCCCTTTTTCACCCAATTTGGAATGCCCAATTCCCAGTGCGCTTTTAAGTCCTTGTGGTGGTGTAGTGTTTTGCCTCAATCCAGGTGGCAGAGGATGAATCCCAGTTGCCTCCATGTCTGAGACCATCAACCCGCGCATCTTATCACATGGCTTGTTGAGCACGTTGCCACGGAGACATAGCATGCCATCCACCGTGGCATCCGCGCTCAACTCACCACGCACCCCACCGAGAACGAACCACATTATAGCGACCACGAGGAGGTTACCCCATGTGACTCTACCCACCCTAGCAACCAGGCCAATTTGGTTGCTTAGGAGACCTGGCTGGAGTCATTCAGCACACCCTGGGATTCAAACTAGCGAACTCCAGGGGTGGTAGCCAGCGTCTTTTACCACTGAACTACCCAGGCCCCCTACATCTTTTTTTTAAATCGTATGTTCGATTGCGCCTGCCCTGAAATGCTCCTTTATGTTCTCGTTCTTATACTTCTTTCTGATTTCCTTCCTTTTTCTTTTCTGTACTCCTTCCTGTTCTCCTTGCTGTACTCTGTCGTGTTCTCTATCCTATACTCCTTCCTATTTTCCTTCCTTTCTCTTTCCTAGTGTGCTTCTTATTTCTTAAATTCTGCATCCTCGTTTCCTAGCTCCTCCGTTCTCATTCTGCCTTCAAGTGCACCTGGGAAGCTCGTACCTCCGAGTTGGGCATTCGTTACTATGACATATGACGCATTCAAGTGGGAAACAAAATACGGAAGATGCCAGACTTAAACAAATACACAATGGACGACGGCAAAAGTTTTACCAGTGGAATAACTGAACATATCTGCATCACTTTACACAACCTAAATGTATTAATGCATGTTATCTAACAAATTATTAATTAATTTCCTTACAGAAACGCAAAGGGTGAGTCATTAGTTGGCTGTCACACATAACATAACTGAAATAAAGCACTGAAATCAAAATAAATTTGCAAAACCATTGCTTTCCCTCATCTTTCCTGTCGACACACCCTTTCCAACGTCACAACTCGGCAACTCGTTTAACACCTATTCATGTGCTTGGGACACGTAATTAAGATATTTCCGACTCCACAATCTATTAATTTTCTAAATGCACTGCAAGGAGGCGAGGACAGAGAAAGTGTAAATAAATTAATTTGAAAAAGTGGTCTTTGAAGAAACATTTCCACATACTTCAAATGTGCATGTTGTTTTATCAAGATTTATTAGTAATGTCTTCATTAACAAAGTTCAGTCAACATTATGGCAGATCTCTTAAAGCACAGTGGTAATAAATTCTTTGCAAAATCACCATTTATTGACGTTACTTAGAAGTGACACTTGTGTGAGCAAGGATATGCCATTTTACACATGTAGTGCTTTGATTTCATTCTTTGATTCTGCACTTGCATAGCATCCTTGCATTCTGTCCTCGTGTCTCACGAGGGAGGAGTTAAGAAAAATAAAGGAAAAGAAAAAATAAGTATGCACAATTAAAGTAATGAGAAGCACCCCATGATGGAGTGACCATGAATACACATTGATCTCTAGTTGACCATGTGATCACCTATGATCTGGAAAGGACCAACCAGCACCTCAAATCCTTGCAGTTAAATCAGGTAAGGAAAAGATTACATTTGTATTACAATTTTGCTAAATGCAGTGTTTCAGTGATGAATTGTTGCAAACTGGTTATTTGTGAAAAGTTTTTTTTGTTTATGAAATCCCAGAATTATGTGGTGACTATTAAGTGAGCCAAATTTAAGCAAATTCCAGTGTTCCTTATTATTTTTATCCCCATAATATACAACCACCAGACATTAATGTAGGGCTGCAACTAACGATTATTTGGATAATCGACTAATCTAGCAATTATTAGAATGAGTAATTATCTGTTAGGCGATTCATGCCACTTTTAATCAACAGCTCTTACAAAAAACTTGATGATCTTATTCTTTCATGACAAACTACACAATCTCTACTGCGTGTAACATTATCAAGTGTATAAAACAACTTTTTTAGTCTTATGTGGATTCTCTTAATAGAATTAGGCGGAAAATATATTAACGATAGCACGTGCAGCCTTTAGCATTGCGTTGTTCCCTTGGCATTTTCTAACAATATTCTTGTAAAAATACTAGAAACTGCTTAAAGAAACTAGACAAACCATATATTGTCATAATTGTCATAATTGTGAAATGTTTTTCTTATCTGACTCACCCAATTCAGGTCATGGGGCCTCTACTAACTAGATGAGTTAAATCAAGTGTGTTTGATAAGGGAGACATCCTAAATGTACAGGACTTTAGGTCCCCAGGACTGAACTAGCATACATGATCAATTTGTCAACTTGTGAAACTGCTGGACTGTAAAAAACACTTTTCCACAAATAAGATGCATTGGATGCATTTTGTGCATTGGTTTTGATCCTGCTGTTTCGATCTGTTCTGTTTTAGATGCAAATGAGAGTGGGAGCTGTTCCTCTGGTGCCTCCAGTGACAACTTTTTTATTGTTTTTATTTTATTTGATTATTGTTATAACTTTTGTGATAAAGATAAATAAACTCAAGAAACTATGTGAAAGTTGTTTTTATTTATAGAAATATACATTGTTTATCACCAAATTTCTTGAATCTTTTTTGATATTTTAACATTGTTTCAACAAAAGTGATATAGAATTAACATCAGATTCTAACATTGATTCAGTGACTTAACGTTTATTTTTATTGAAATTTAAATGTTGTTTCACCATTAACTCAGGGTGCAAAAGTGATGTAGAATCAACATCAGATTGTAATATTTTTCAATGTCATTAATGACGTGTCAGTGTTGACCTAAGATTGTTTCAATGTTTGTTTGCTATCTGGGTCATTTTTCTTTCCTGTACTCCTTCCTGTTCTCCTTCCTTTCTCTTACCTATACTATTTGTTCTCATTCCTTTCTCTTTCCTATACTCCTTATTCTCCTTCCTTTCTCTTTCCTATACTCCTTCCTGTTCTCCTTCCATTCTCTTTTTATACGCCTTGTTCTCCATCCTTTTTCTTTCCTATACTCCTTGTTCTCATTCCTTTCTCTTTCTTATATGCCTTGTTCTCCATCCTTTTTCTTTCCTTTTGTCCTTCCTGTTCTCCTTCCCATATTTCTTCCTTTCTCTTTACCATACTTCTTTTTCTCCTTCCTTTCTCTTTCCTGTACTCCTTCCTTTCTCTTTACTCTACTAATTTTCTCCTTCCTTTCTCTTTCCTATACTCCTTATTCTCCTTCCTTTCTCTTTCCTATACTCCTTCCTGTTCTCCTTCCATTCTCTTTTTTATACGCCTTGTTCTTCATCCTTCTTCTTTCCTTTACTCCTTCCTGTTCTCCTTCCTTTCTTTTTACCATACTCCTTTTTCTCCTTCCTTTCCCTTTCCTATACTTCTTGTTCTCCATCCTTTCCCTTTTCTATACTCCTTGTTCTCCTTCCTTTCTCTATCCTATACTCCTTCCTGTTCTCCTCCATTCTCTTTCTTATACGGGTGGCTGTGGCTCTGGTGGTAAAGCAGGTTGTCCACTAATCACAGGGTTAGCAGTTCGATTCATGGCCCACATGCTGAAGTATCCTTAGGCAAGACACTGAACCCCAAGTTGCTCCCAATGGCAGGCTAGCACCTTGCATGGCAGCTCTGCTGTCATTGGTGTGTGTGTGTGAATGGGTGAACGAGACACAGTGTAAAGTTCTTTGTAGAACCGCTAAGGTTAAAAAAGGCACTATAAGTGCAGACCATTTACACCTTGTTCTCCTTCCTTTCTTTTTACCATACTCCTTTTTCTCCTTCCTTTCTCTTTCCTATACTCCTTGTTCTTCTTCCTTTCTCTTTACTATACTCATTTTCTCCTTCCTTTCTCTTTCTTATACTCCTTGCTCTCCTTCCTATACTCCTTCCTGTTCTCCTTCCTGTACACCTATCTTTTTCTTTACCACACTCCTTTTTCTCCTTCCTTTCTCTTCATATACTCCTTCCTGTTCTCATTCCTTTCTCTTTCCTATACTCCTTCCTATATTCCTTCCTCTGTTTCTCCTTCCTGTATTCTTTTCTATGTTCTTTCATGTTTTCCTTTCTTTCTCTTTCCTATTCTCCTTTATGTACTACTTTTACTCTTTCCTTTTACTCTTTCCTTTCCTTCCTGTCCAAGCTGTACTGATAAATAATCTAACTGATCTTGCACCTACTTTCTCTCTTATTAACTTATGCTGTGAACACTTTCTCTTTCTGACTGCAGAACCGTATGAAAGAGAGCTTGTCGCTGTTCTACACAACCATCCACTCGCCATGGTTCACAAATTCCTCCATCATCCTTTTCCTAAACAAGAT
This sequence comes from Myxocyprinus asiaticus, assembly GCF_019703515.2. NCBI lineage: Eukaryota > Metazoa > Chordata > Actinopteri > Cypriniformes > Catostomidae > Myxocyprinus > Myxocyprinus asiaticus. The sequence goes on along the minus strand of NC_059393.1, from coordinate 13,154,717 downwards.
GGACATCCTGGCGGAAAAGATCCAGACGTCGGACTTGTTAACATACTTCCCAAATTTCCCAGGTATGGACACAAATGTTTGCACACCAACAACTCATTGTATTCGTCCAACCTCTTTCACTTCAATTCCTTGAATACAATATTATGGGAAAGAATCGGGGTTTCTAGGAAACTGAATTGACAGAGTAGTTCACAGTGTTCCTGTGGCCTTTGAAATGACAGTGGAAAAGGTTTTGCTTCACAGTTGGTGGTTTTGGACAGGTGTTAGTCTCTTAGTACTGAAATGGAATCTTGGTTTGTGGAAATGGCCCGAGTTTCTCTTAAATTATTTAGATCTCCTTAAAATAGCCAGTTCTGTGCATTTGCAAGCAGAAAGGGAGGCAAACAATGTTTCACCTCATTTTAGATTGACAGCACTCTATTTATGAAATGCTTTTTGTTTGAGCCTAGAATGATAAGTTATTGGAATAGAAGTTAACAGAATATAAGACCCAGTTTGATTAATACAAAGTCATAAACCGCTATGCAGTGTTGTGCAAAATCTAGCTCCCATTCAGTTCATTAGTTCGAATTTGAATTAAATTGGCCACACCCCACAGGACGCTGAATTGAAATGACAGAAAAGTCATCATAGTTACACAACTAATGAGGTATTTCATTAGTCCAACACAAAATATTAGACCCTCAACTATTTGCCACAAATATGCTTTCGATTGAGCTTAACCTTTATTGAACCCATAACATTTCTTTAATATGATCTACTGTTCCTGAAAAAAAAAAAATTTGTATGATGATGTTTGAGTAATTCATACTAAAAAATGTAATGTATAATTAAAAACTACACTAACAATAGTTCCCTATCTGTCACTCACTCGACGTTGTGTCGATGTAGTGACACTAGGGGTCACTCTTGGGAGACTGAGACACCTCTGGTCTTTGATAAAAGGGCAAGTGGTATTTGCACGCCACTCCCCCAGACATACGGGTATAAAAGGAGCTGGTATGCAACCACTCATTCAGATTTTCTCTTCGGAGCCGGACGGTCATGCTCACTGAGCTGAATTCCCACGACTGTTCATTCACCTCTGCTGGATCTGACGGCACATTTCAGCGGCTTCTCCCCCCTCTGCACTGGTGCAATGCAGAGAATGCCCCTGGGCGCTTCGGCAGAAATAAGAGTATATTTTTCTAAAAGAGTATATTTCTCTAAAAGAGTGGCACACATGGAACGTCTTTTTAAAGACGCATTTTTTTAAAGATACCTTTCCGATTGTGTGTTATTCCTGGTTGCGCTCGTTATCTCTCGCCTTCTGATGGTTACAATCACTGTCTTTCGTGTCTGGGCACTGCTCACACGGAGACAGCATTCGTGGATGGTTATGTTCTCATTGCGAGGACATGTCCATGGCAACGATGCGGTCGTGGCTCGCCTTCGTAAGAAAGCAAGCCACCCCAGAGGCTCCCCGCCTCGGTCCTTTTACCCACGGGTATGAGGACAGCGCGGCTAGCACTGGGGGTGATTTGGGGACCCCAATGGGACCACCTCCGCCGGGTATCCCCCCATGGACCTCCCATTCCCCAGCACGCTCATCTGCCCCGATCGGGCTTCCGGATGAGTCCGCCGGCTCGTCTCACGGCGAGTTCGACCTCTTATTCGGAGCCCGCGAAAGTGAAGAGCTCTCGAGCGCAGTATCTTCCCGATGGGAAGACCCCCAGAGATGCGCAGTTGGATCAGTGCTTTCCTTCCCACAGGAGAGGTTGGAAGGGAGGCTGTCCCCTTCCACCTTGAAGGTGTATGTTGCCACCATAGCAGCACACCACGACGCAGTCGATGGTAAGTCCTTAGGGAAGCACGACCTGATCATCAGTTTCCTGAGAGAGCCCCCTTTGAGCCTTTGCAGTCAGCCGAGCTTAAGACACTCTCCTTGAAGTCTGCCCTTCTGACTGCGCTCACTTCCATCAAGAGGGTAGGAGACCTGCAAGCGTTCTCTGTCAGCGAAACATGCCTGGAGTTCGGTCCGGGCTACTCTCACGTGATCCTGAGACCCCGACCGGGCTATGTGCCCAAGGTTTCCATGACCCCTTTTAGGGACCAGGTGGTGAACCTGCAAGTGCTGCCCCAGGAGGAGGCAGACCCAGCCTTGTCGTTGCTGTGTCCGGTGCGCGCTTTACGCATCTGTTTGGATCGCACGCAGAGCTTTAGGATCTCTGAGCAGCTCTTTGTCTGCTCTGGTGCACAGCGGAAAGGAAGCGCTGTCTCCAAGCAGAGGATCGCCCACTGGCTCATTGACGCCATAACTATGGCATATCACGCCCAGGACATGCCGCCCCCGGTAGGGCTATGAGCCCATTCTACCAGGGGTGTAGCGGCCTCCTGGGCCCTGGCCAGGGGTGCCTCTCCAACAGACATTTGCAGAGCAGCAGGCTGGGCAACACCCAAAACCTTTGCAAGGTTCTGCAACCTCCAGGTGGAACCAGTTTCGTCCCAGGTAGTGGTACGCAATACAAGTGGATAAGTCCGGGATAGCTGGCCGGGTGTATCGCTTGCACACAGCGCCTTCCACCGCCTTTTGAGCTGAAGACGTGCGCCATTAATTTCCAGTAGTGTTCACAAACTTTGTTCCCTGGTTGACTTCCTCCGAGCCCTGTGACAGTCGAGTTTTCGGAGAGACTCGCTGCCAGCCCAGTACACGTGCTAACTAAGAGTCCTGTTCTGGGGTAGGTGCTCCGCATGTGGCGGTTCCCAGTAAGGCTAACCCCATGCGATATATATCTTCTGCTAGATCGTTTCCCTGTTGGCAAACTGCATCTTCCTTGGGCAGAGCCCCTCTGCCCCAGTCTCCATGTTTGTAGTAACTCCTCCCCCGTTGAGTAGGATCTACCTTGAAGACTCTCCACATGGTTGGAAAGACCATGCGACGTATTTTTCCACTTAAATATCCCCCCTTTGGGCGAGGTGTGGTCTCCGTGGTGTCTTCCCCTTGGGAGGGACACCCCCCGACTAGACCTGGCGACCCAGTCGGATAATCCCCCTTCTTTTTTAGGGAGTGAAAAAAAGAAGGGGAAAAGAGGCCACGACTGGGTTAGCCTTTCTCTATCTTTTGGGTAGTCGACTTGTCCCCAAAGGGCCATTCGACACTCATCACTATGTTTGGGGAGGTTATGTGTTGACATGGTGTGCTGGCTATGAGGCACGCAGTAGTCTGCCCACCACACACCGCCAGTTCAGTTCAGCCAATTGTGGCGTTTCGTATAGGGACCCCTAGTGTCACTACATCAACACAACGTCGAGTGAGTGACAGATAGGGAATGTCATGGTTACTTGTGTAAGCTCTGTTCCCTGATGGAGTGAACGAGACATTGTGTCCCTCCTGCCACAACGCTGAACTACCCGCTGAAATGGCCGGACCTTATATCGGCTCCTCAGCATAAAACCTGAATGAGTGGTTGCATACCAGCTCCTTTTATACCCGTATGTCTGGGGGAGTGGAATGCAAATACCACTCGCCAATTTTCATTGGCCTTTTATCAAAGACCAGAGGTGTCTCGGGCTCCCAAGAGTGACCCCTAGTGTCACTACATCGACACAACGTCTCGTTCCCTCCATCAGGGAACGGAGGTTACACAAGTAACCATGACGTTACCACTTTAATTCTACCTAAAATTTCAAATTCAAATTACGATTCTGCATCCTGTTTGCTACCTCAAGTCAAATTCAGGAATTAAATATGAATTTTAAAGCCATTCTCTACATATGACTTTACAAGGGTTAAATATTAATTCTCAAGCAGAAGCTGTTATCACTTATTTTAAAGATGTTGGTTTAGTCATAGTCATTAAGTAATTTCTCTCTCTTGGCTTACTTCATTGTTCCCGCCTCTTTAATTTGCATGTGCTTCTCCCAGTTTAATTGCTCTTATCTTCCAAGCTTGTACTAACACCTCCCCTCCTCTGTGGTTTGATGCCACCCTCAGGCGAACGGCGGAACATGCAAGATGCCATGGACTACATCCAAGAGATATATAAAAAGAAGGCCGTGAATGTCGAGAAAAAGGAATGCAAAAAAATCTACCCTCACTTCACCTGCGCCACGGACACCAATAACATCCGGATGGTTTTCAGTGATGTCAGAGACACAGTCCTCATCAAATCTCTGCAGGAGTATGGAGTACTATGAGCACCCCGAGAGGCACCCATAAAGTGCCAGTCCGTTCGGGATATACTAGTGCATATCTGGCTTCGACTTCTGGTTTTGCAGCCAAACTATTAAACTGGCCTCAGAGGGATGGCCGGCTGTTAATTGTTTTTTTCCTGGGCCACCTCTCTCCAACCTTCTATCTCTTTGTCTTTTGCGCAATCTTTTTTATATTCATAATCTGTTTTTGTTTTGTTTTTTGTTTTTTTGACAATATGGTAAATAATCTCATAAAGGGACACTAAGCACACAGTGGCATGGGTTATGATCAGGCTCACTCGCAATCTGCGCCCACAGATTTCCACAGAATCTAAATGCCGCTTGCATGTTTGTTTATTAAATATTTTGGCTAATTTGATAATGCTTTCAGCAACTAATAAAAGAGTAGTACTTTCATATCTCTTGAACATATTTTTCTGTGTTTGAATCTATTCCACAGAATTCTTTAAATTTTACCCTTAAATCAGTGCAAGAAATGTCAAAAAAATCTGTACATTCTGTCTGGGCCTAGTTATATAGCCTGATTTTATGAAAATTGCATGACTGTGGTGACATTTTTGCAAAATAACACTATGTGGTTCATTATACATATCGCGGCAGTTCTGAGGTGTAATGTCCACTGTGTGGTGCTACAAGAGTGTAAAATTTTCTTCTAATCAAATTAGAGAACACATTTTTAGAGTTAAAGGAATATTCCGGGTTCACGATTGAGTTAAGCTCAATCGACAGCGTTTATGGCATAATATTGATTACCACAAAAATTTATTTTGACTCGTATCTCTTTTTCTTTAAAAAAAAGCAAAAATTGAGGCACTTACAATGGAAGTAAATGGTAATTTTTTTATCGTTAAAATACTTACTGTTTCAAAAGTATAGTCACAAGAAATAAATGATATGAGTTGCAAACACAATTTTAGTTTGATAAAATCACTTAACTTTTTCTGTGTAAAGTTATAGCCAATTTTTCAACTTGGTTACCATGACGATGTAATGTCAACAAACCCTTAAATGACTGTAAAAATTACGATATAACAACTTTACAGCTCAAATAATACATGAGTTTTAACAGAAGAATTAATATAAGTGCTTTTATAAATATATATTTCTGTTTTAACCTTCCAAAAAATTGTCTCCCATTCACTTCCTTTGTAAGTGCCTCACTGTATCCTTGATTTCTGCTTTTTTTTAAAGAAAAGGAGGGACAAGTCGAAAGTTATTTTTGTGGTAATCAATATTATGCCACAAATGTTGTCGATTGAGCTTAACTTGTATTGAACCCAGAATATTCCTTTAATGCTCTATCAAGTTCTAAATCAACAAAACCTACCTCCCTTCCCTAAACCAAAATCTAGTGTCATAAAAGCAAATGTGACATGAAAAATGCAATTTATTGGTGTCATTTAGTGGTGCTTCTAGAACACTTTCAGCTCACTGGTCGACTCTTCAGGACTCGTATTCCAGTCCTTTGCACCACAAGTCAGTTGAGCTGCCATGCAGTTGTGCTCGAACAAACTTATAAATGTAGTTGAGAGTGTAATGCAGTCATTAAAGGGTTAGTTCAGAAAAAATTCTCATCATTTACTCACCCTCAAAATTATTAAACTTAAATATTGATCTGTTTCTCACCCACACCTATTATATCATGTCTGGACACATGGATTTAACCACTGGAGTCTTATGGATTATGATTATATTCCCTTTACATTTTTTGAGCTTCAAAATTTTGGCACCCATTCACTTGCATTGAATGGACCAACAGAGCTGAAATATTCTTCAAAAAATCTTAATTTGTGTTCAGCAGAAGAAAGTCATACACATCTGGGATGCCAGGAGGGTGAGTAAATGATGAGAGAATTTTCTTTTTTCGGTGAACTATTCCTTTTAGTCATACGCTTTAATAAAAGTGTTGGATGTCATGAGATAGTATTGTGTGAGGGACAGGGCAAAAAGTAAGTGTTTATGAACTGATAATCTGCCATTTTACTTGTGATTCATGTGAAAGGGCATAAAACTAATTTGTTGTAGCACTGCTAGTGTTTATTTCACCAGGAAACTACCACGATACATACGAGTCACGTAAAAATCATTTTGCAAAAATGTAGGAATAACGTGTTACGGGATTCTATAGGACCAACAGCCTATCTAAAAGAAATGTGAAAATGCAGACTCAAAAATTCCATCCCTTCCCATCACATATTTAAACCGAAATCACTCTGAAGGTATGAGGAAGTGTTTTATAGTACTTCAGATTATCGCAGGAATGCAGCACAGCTGAATGATTTTCAGGGTGGTGTGTTTTGGTTTCGAGGGGGTGGGGGAACACTACACTATAGCTGCCAGGTACAATTAGTTGACTCAGTTTAAAAAAAAAAAAAGAGCATAATTTAGCTGATCTTTACATACTCAATGTCTTGCCCAAATATTTGACTGTACTGATTACTTTGAGAAAGAGAATGGGGAAATAGTGGATTTACTCTTATTTATTTAAATAGGACTAAAAAAAAGTGTATATTTCCTTTATTTAATTTGGCATTAGAAGGACCTAAAATAAAACCATTTTTTATTATAAAAAGCAAAAGCCAGATTACTGCAAAAGATATACAATGGGGTCTAAAAGTCTGAAACCACTAGTGGAAATGATTTTGAATTATTTTGTAGTTTAATACAGAATTTTCATTACAAATTATATTAGTAGCCTACATTTTGAATAATAATAATAATAAAAATAATAAAAAAAATTTTTCATATGTTATTAGTATTTGGTTTTTTTCCCTTTTGCTTTAATGACATCATGCACTTGACATAACATGGACTTCACAAGTTTGTTCAAAACCTGATGGTCCATGATTTGAGAGTGTTCTAGAGAGCATCTCGTGTGCTTCAACAGAAGTAAATAAATTTGACCTTTTGTTTAAAGGAGTTGTCATGGTCAGTGTCACAATTTAGCTTACCTTTAAGTAGTGACCTAGAAATAGTGCAGAATCTTTCAACTTTTTATTTTTTTTACATCATACTTCGAATATATTGTCTCAGACTTTTGGACCCCATTGTATGCAATGTTCAAATATTGCTGAGTAACATTTATGGAAGCTTATACATGTGGTAAAAAACCTAAAATTTTAGCATCTGATTTACTGCTACTTTCATGTCACTTCTGACTTATGTACTATTATTTATATTATGTACACTCAAAAAACATTTTAAGATTTTCAATTTCATAAAAAAAAAAAAAAAAATAAATAAAAAAAATAATTTTATAACATTTTTTTTTATTTTAGAACCAAATTCCAAAAATTGAACTCAGTAATATTTAACAAAATACAATTTAAAATCTTTTTTTATTAATTTAATTTTGTTTAAAAATTACTCAATTCAAATTAATGGAATTTTGTAATGAAATTGCCTTATTTTTATGAAATTGAAAAGCAAAAATCTTGAAAAAATAGGCTACAATATTTTTTGTGTGTGTACATTAGTTTCTGCAAAAATTCTGAAAATACTTTCTGAAAATGTCAATTTTTGTGTATTACAATAGTATTTCAAAGGGGAAAGTGACTTTCAGCGATAAAACTGTCATAGTTCAAATGCACTGGGATGTATATTGATTTTAATTTAGTATTCATTTCTACGAAACTCTGCTAATTATGTAAGGTCTCCTGTTAAAGTGTCATTTATCCAGTTAGACAGATCACATCAGTCCATATGCTCTAATTAGACATGGGATCTTTACACCATATTTGCATGCTGAGTCAGGAAAGATTAAGTCTGTTTTGCCATATGTTTATAATTACTGCATGACAAGGAACAAATGCTCGTTATGACGCCCTACAACTAATTTGGACTTCCTATGTTGCCATAAAAAGGAAATTTATCGCCAATCCGACATCATATCTATAGTACATTTTATATTTTTTTTAAATGCAAATGTTTTCATTTAACAGTCTTATCTTGCTTGTCGATTTTAGCAACAAGTTAAAGGGATAGTTCACCCAAAAATGAAAATTCTCTCATAATTTACTCACACTTGTGATATCTCAGGTGTGTATGACTTTCTTTCTTCACCAGAACACATTTGAAGAAAAATAGAAACATTTCTCAGCTCAGTAGGTCCTTAAAATGCAAGTGTATGGTTATCAAATATTTGAAGCTCCAAATTTCACAGACAGTCAGCATAAACGTCATCAATACACCTCCAGCTGTTAAATTAATGTCTTCTAAGCAACGCAATCACTTTTTGTGCAAAAAAAGATAAATATTTAAGTACTTTTTTTTAACTCTAAATCATACTTCCTGTCAGCAGCAGTATATACATGTGTGATGTAATCGCATTGGCATTTGAAACACGCGAGAACTGACGCATGTGCGTCACAGCCGGAAGAGCAGCGCTGTTTACAAGTGAGAAGGAGGAACGCTTTACCGTACCTTGTTTGTTGTTTCTTTGTTCAGAGCTATATTTAACTGTTTCTTTATTCACAATGGTGCATTTGTGTGCTTATCCTGGATGTCTGAACTGAAGGGAGAACGTGAGATTACGTCCGTATCATGGGAATGGTAATACGTCACACGAGTGACCGCGTGATCTCCATCCTCTCGTGAAGCTTACGGGAAGTGATGATTTAGAGTTAAAAAGTACTTAAATATTGATCTTTTTTCACACCAAAAGAGGCCATATTGCTTTAGAAGACATTAATTTAACCACTGGAGTCGTATTGATGACGTTTATTCTGACTGTCTGTGAATTTTGGAGCTTAAAAAATCGGATCACCATCCACTTGCATTTTAAGGACCTACTGAGCTAAGATATTTTTCTATTTTTCTTCAAATGTGTTCTGGTGAAGAAAGAAAGTCACACATCTGGGATATCATGAGGGTGAGTAAACAATGATAGAATTTTCATTTTTGGGTGAACTAAGCCTTTAATAATGTTTTTGAAGGCTGTATTACATTGAATTACATATAAACATTACCAGGGTCAAACTAGATTTTAACACTCACTGCTGATTTCTACAGCTTCTTGTGTCAATAAACTGGTTTTCTATTATGAAATTTTACATTTTGTTATCTTTCCCCCTCTTCCTTTCCTGTTTCCCTCCACCCAAATACCAATTTTGTTTAAATTCTGTTTTCCCCTTTTTTCTGTTCCCCTTCTGTTTTCTCCACCCTATTATGATGTCAGGTAAGGCACAAAACGTGAAGGATGTGAAGACCTACATCAGTGACCTGTACATAAAGCAAAGTTTAAACCGTGAGAAAGGCGGGCAGAAAGACGTTTACCACCACTTTACCTGCGCAACTGACACAGACAACATCCGCAAGGTCTTCAGTAATATCAAGAGAACTGTTCTCATCGGGGAATTGCAGTCTTATGGAATGCTTTAAGATGTTGAGGGGCTTCACCTGGGGTCACACAGAGTTAAATGGATAGTTTACCCAAAAATAAAAATTCTGTCACAATTTACTAATCTATGTAACACAATTACTCTCCAAAAAATATTTTAGTCTATTTATTAGATTTACACATTTTAATTTCATTACAAAATTCCATCAAATTGAATTATATAAAACTTAAAAAAATAAAATAAAATAAAAATTGTAAAAGATTACTTAATTCAATTTGAAAGAATTTTGTTATGAAATTTAAATGCGCAAATCTTAAAATAAAAAAACAAAATTTAGTGTAGTAAACTATGACAGAATTTTCATTTTTGGTTGAACTTTTCCTTAAACAACGCAAGACAATCTTTGCTGCTCCCTGGAAAGGCATAAAAATATAAAGGGTACCAATTGAAAAGATACACAAAAATTCATGTCGGAATAAGCAAAGTTTATGTGTTATGGTTTGGTTAAATGGATACTGTCTTTGATAAGTCAACAAGTCATTGACTTATACCTCACCCTACCATTCTGTACTTTTTTATTCAGTGAATTTGATTTGAACTTCACTGATGGAGTTGCATTTGGAAGTATTTTGTTACATTTCTTGGCAAGTGTAACTTTTAAACTTGTCTGTAAGCTTTACTGAAATATTTTTCCTTTTCTTTTGAAATAGAATATCACAAAATGTTAATAATTGAATTGAAAAAGATGGTGCACTCTATTTCATATGGGCCAGATACTGTATACTGGAAAGTCATTTGAGTTCAATATTAGTTTGTAATGTAAAGCCTCTTTAAAACGGAGAGTAATCGAGATCCACTTTGAATAAGGAACTGCTCAGGAACAATTTCAGATTGTCCCAGAAATGACTATGTACTGTAAGTGACTTTGATTAAAAATAATTTGCTAAATGGCCAAATTTTGCATTTGTATTCAAAATGTTTTTGAAAGTTGGAGATGGAATGTTTTCAGGTGGAGAAAAAATTTACTCTGTCATAAAAAAAGGCACTGTTTAAGGAACAAGGCCGTATATAAAACATATACAGTAAAAGTACTTTTAAAGATACACAATAGATGCTTATTATGTACCCAAAATAGTTATACATTTTAACTAGAGATACAGAAAAGATTCCCTTGAGGGTGCGCTAGTGATGATTATTGTACCTTAAACAGTAATTTTTTTTTTTTTTTTTTTTCAGAGCAGGAAAATCGATGCATTTTAAACAAAAACAGATTAGTGTGGAAACAGTCTACAGGATTTATTTTTTGGCTGTTTTATTGTTCAACTGGGGATATTCTTAAGCCTGAATGCTTAGAAAAGTAACAGCGCACCTATTCTCAATAAGCTGCACGATTTGAGGTATCACTCGATTTGCACCTTGCAAGCACTGTATAAACTACAACTACTTTTATAGTTTAAAAAGAATATATCATGTCTTGAGACAACAGCAAGGAAGACCTGCGTTTTTGCAAAAAGTATCAGTATCTGTAATGTCTTCAGTGTCATAACGAGTTCAGCATTGAAGAAGTCACTTAAAGTATTTGGCTTTTCCCAAGGGATCCACTTAGTTCCATCATAACCCACTCAAGCTTGAGGATATTTCTTCTAATCCCCTCCACCACACCACAATAACTTCCAGCACCATAACCTATTTGATGAGCCTACCAGGGGTCCAGGTGCTCTCTCTCAAAACAATCTAGAAGCTCTTTCATCTTAGTCTTGGAAGAAGCAGAGTAAAAATAAGGCAGATTATAGGTCTGCCTTTGCTTCAAGTGAAAAATTACAGTACGTCAAATTCTTTTCCTTCCTGCACCGTTCTGTTCCCATTTGCTTGATGGATGGGCAAAGGTACTTGAGTGCCCAGGGTGGTTTTATCCTCATTGCTATAGAGACCAATTGAAAGAGACCCCATGTCACACTTGTACAGACTCTTTGTGACCCAAGTGAGAAAAGAGCCTCTAATTGCTTATAATTTTAACATGACGCACAGCACAATTCTGTGCAGACCTTTTAAAAGAAGGTGTTTGGAAACAGTCTACTTTCTATCCAACATGCTTCAGTAACACTATCGTGTTGTGGTTGAATGCTACTATTGCTCTTTTTTAGGGTAAGGGATTTGAACAAACCCCTCATTTCAAGTATTAAACTTGGAAATGTGTCAAATGATTCCTCAAAATTGTGTGCTATTACTTTTCCAACCTGGTCTCATAGAATCATGTTACCATACCGACATTTTTGTTGAAGGATTTTTATGTGGCTTGTTGTACATATCGCTGCAGTGAATGACTACTAGAGGCACTAAAACAATGACTTTTATTCATTTTCACACAAATAAGAAGCAAAAGACAGATTATCTGTTCACAAACACATGCTTTTCACTCTGTTCCTCACACAATGCTGTCATAGGACATCTAACACTTTTACTATAGTGCATGACTTATAAGGCGATACATTTCAGCATTTGCATTACTACTTACGAGCTTGTTTGAGTGTGATCAAATTGCGAGGTAGCTCAACTGATGGAGCGCTGTCATTAAGATGAAAAGGACTGGGATACGAGTCCCACAGAGCATGCTAATAATGCGATTTTATGACACTATCGGTTAGGGGTGTAACGATCCATCGATCCAATTACCAACGATCCAATGTTATTGATACCGATATCGATTTAGAATTTTTTTTAAGATGTACCTTTATTTTAATACTCTCATGTCAGCCTCGTCCGTTCGCATTTCCTTCAGGCAATGGAGCAACCTTATTACATTCATTTCGCTTTATGAACGCTAAATATGCTTTTCATGTAGGACAAGGATGTGCGCTTGAAGCCAAATTGTGGTCTGCTATCCGTGCAGCGTGTGCACGCGTCAACTGGGCTTCCCGTGAAATGCAAGCTCCATTGACAGGATCCGTGCGAGCGTATCAACCAGGCCCTCCTTAAAATGTGAGCTCCACCCAGAAAACCACATAGCGATACTTTTCTTCAGAAAATGTAAAAAGTTTTAGAATATTCTGTGTTTGTTTGGTTGTTATAATTAGGCCTGCCTGAAATATCATGAAGAAATTCTGCAGAATTCAAACAAAGTCTCCCTTTACAAAGGTGCTTGCATATTTGTTTATTACATATATTGGCTTATTAGGAGTCCAAGCCCCAAATCCCACCCACTACTCAGGCGCACACACACACCCACCCACCCGACCCTATAATAAGCACTTTTACATTTTTCGCTAATATCTTCACAACCGTGTAAGCTAGAATACATTTTCTTCCCAAATGAGTCAAGCCAAACGTATATCTGAAACATATATCTCTGATGTAACTTATGTCTATAAATGTTTTGGCCATTTAACATTTGTACTATACTGTATATCCTCCTATCTTTCTGCTTTGCATGAAATTTTGCATGGATCATCTAGAGACCCTCATGACGAAAAGTTCTCAAAAGAATTTTGATTCATCAAATATTTTAGAACACATAAGTTAATGATTTTTCTTTCAACCAATATCTTCTAAATGCAAAGTAAGAACTTATGAAATTTTGGGAATTTCAATACAAAGAGATTTTGAGGATGCATGCCAAATTTCGTCGAATTCTGTCCAGAGGGGGCTCTACAACAAAAAAAAGTTATAACTTTGCAACAGTTGGATCAAGGAAGTTGGAATTTAAGATGCATCCTCTTTGGATCAAGTGCCAACATATCCTTAAAATATTGATTGGACAACTTAACCAAAATGACTGGCAGCAGCCAATCAAATTTTATTAGCTAATAACGTGCATTGTGAACAGCCAATCATCATTATGAAATTTGGAATCATTACAGGTTACCAAAATTGGGCTGTATACTACACAAGTTGGCGCTTATAATATTATATATTAAATACATTTTTAATATATTTAAATCCATCCTGCAGAATTCTGCAACAATCAGTGCAGAAAAGTGTGCAGATTCCGGCTTCCAAACTTCAAGAACTTTTGCTTGGCTTATCGCAAATGGCGAAAAAACCTCTTGATCCTCAAATCATTTGAGACAAACATGCATAATTGGTCTGGTCTACCCAGTTCCAACTCCCTTTCGGCTGCGATCACATTGAGGCCTCAAAGGAAAAGCTACCTATCTGAATCGCTCAGAGTGACATTTTTGTAATGAGTCACCCCATACGCTGATTAACTCAGATGGCCAAACTCACATTAAAACCTCAGTTGGGGAAATACATTCCATGGCCTGCTGACAATCACTGTGGACAAGCTGCTCAAGCCCACATCTATAAAAAGATCTTTCTTAAATCCCCAGACCCAATTAAAGATGAAATTATGTGAGGGAGAGAAGAGTGCAGATGAAAGAAACCAGCGTCAGGAGAGGAATGACGTTCACGCTGAGAGCTCAGATGGCAGTTACGAGCAGACATAGATTTCTTTCACCGTATCTTTCATTCTCAAAATTGTAACTTTCAGTGCACCACCAGAACAGGCTTTGCATACATAACAAAGTGTCTGGAAATAAGAGTCTGTCTATCTGTATAATAGGTTTATATTTGTCTGTATATTCAAAAGTCACATTCTTGATTACTGATGTTTAACTGACTTAACAATATATTTGAAAACATCATCTCTGTTTGATTCTTGGTCTGAGTGTAAAGTTATGTAATGATTGCCTAAAGATTATGACTTAACATGACATCTCTGGCCTTCACCCACTCATTCTCAGGAGCATCTGCTATTGTTCAAGTTGTCATGAAGGATTTCTTCTGCCTAAACACTATTATGTACACAATTAACAAGTCAGATCAGCCATAATCTACTCTATTTATTTAAGAACAGGCTATTTTGCACTAATTTATTCTGAGGTATTGTAAAGAGCTCTAAGAATTAGGTGCATAGACAGACCAATTGGTTTCAGTTTAGTTAATACATTTTCACACAGTCATGACACCAGATTACCTACCCAGACACATTAATAGACAGCAGACCAGAAACACATGCTGAAGTACGTCTTGATGTGTGATCTGGCAGTCTTGGTGACTGTCATTCTGAGTTAGTTGAGCTGACATTCTCCCTGCTGGGCACCTTGTGCATTTGTCAGCTTCCTGCCAAGTGGCAGCGAGTTTCTCTGCCCTTGTCAGAGAGTAGATGTGCTTGCCACTCTGGTG